>NC_037672.1:172154151-172166588 GCF_003255815.1 Theropithecus gelada | reverse complement strand
TTCCATTTGTTTATGTCCTCTTTTATTTCACTGAGCAGTGGTTTGTAGTTCTTCTTGAAGAGGTCCTTTACATCCCTAGTAAGTTGGATTCCTAGGTATTTTTTTCTCTTTGAAGCAATTGTGAATGGGAGTTCATTCATGATTTGGCTCTCTGTTTGTCTGTTACTGGTATATAAGAATGCTTGTGATTTTTGCACATTAATTTTGTATCCTGAGACTTTGCTGAAGTTTCTTATCAGCTTAAGGAGATTTCGGGCTGAGACAATGGGGTTTTCTAAATATACAATCATGTCATATGCAAACAGGGACAAGAGAAGAATCAAATAGATGCAATAAAAAATGATAAAGGGGATATCACCACCGACCCCACAGAAATACAAACTACCATCAGAGAATACTATAAACACCTCTATGGAAATAAACTAGAAAACCTAGAAGAAATGGATAATTTCCTGGACACTTACACTCTCCCAAGACTAAACCAGGAAGAAGCTGAATCCCTGAATAGACCAATAGCAGGCTCTGAAATTGAGGCAATAATTAATAGCCTACCAACCAAAAAAAGTCCAGGACCAGATGGATTCACAGCTGAATTCTACCAGAAGTACAAGGAGGAGCTGGTACCATTCCTTCTGAAACTATTCCAATGAATAGAAAAAGAGGGGATCCTCCCTAACTCATTTTACGAGGCCAACATCATCCTGATACCAAAGCCTGGCAGAGACATAACAAAAAAAGAATTTTAGACCAATATCCCTGATGAACATCAATGCAAAAATCCTCAATAAAATACTGGCAAACTGGATCCAGCAGCACATCAAAAAGCTTATCCACCATGATCAAGTGGGCTTCATCCTTGGGATGCAAGTCTGGTTCAACATACGCAAATCAATAAACGTAATCCAGCATATAAACAGAACCAAAGACAGAAACCACATGATTATCTCAATAGATGCAGAAAAGGCCTTTGACAAAATTCAACAGCCCTTCATGCTAAAAACTCTCAATAAATTCGGTATTGATGGAACGTATCTCAAAATCATAAGAGCTATTTATGACAAACCCACAGTCAATATCATACTGAATGGGCAAAAACTGGAAAAATTCCCTTTGAAAACTGGCACAAGACAGGGATGCCCTCTCTCACCACTCCTATTCAACATAGTGTTGGAAGTTCTGGCTAAGGCAATCAGGCAAGAGAAAGAAATAAAGGGTATTCAGTTAGGAAAATCAAGAGCATTCTTAAATGAAATTGACTTTAAAAAATTCTGAATGAGTCATCCATTGTGTAAAGATCCCAACCAGAGATCAAGCACAGGACATTACAGTGAGATTCTGAGTGAACTAAATAAGCATTATCCAGAGTGAACTAAATAAGCATTATCCAAAGATACAGATAATGACAGAGGAAATATTTAATCTTTCCTTTTCAGGTAGTTGAAACTTTTGAGAAAAAAATGTGTTTTTACTTTTATGAAAATTATTGCGTTAAATTAGTAGACAACTTGTCGCAATTGGTTTTAACATGGAAGTTTTAAGTCTGAATAGGTAGATGTGTATGATTTTTAAATAGCACAGGAGTGCTATTTAAAGAGGCAGTTTTACTGGCAGCTGCTGTTTAATCTTCCAGTTTCAGCAATTTTAACATTATTGAATTTAAGTGTTTTAATAGCATCCTCCTGGTTCCCCACTGTGCTAGTCAATTTTATGCGTCGACTTGGCTGGGCCACAGATGCCTAGATTATTTGGTCAAACACTTTCTGGTATGTCTATGAGGGTATTATAGAATGAGATTAACATGTGACTTGGTAGACTGAGTAAAGCATATTGTCCTCCCCATTATGGGTAGGTCTCAACCAATCAGTTGAAAACCTAAATAGAACAAAAGGATTGACCCTCCGTCTGTAAGAGGAAACGTCTGCCTGAGTGCCTGAGTTGAAATATTGGTCTTATCCTGCTTTCAGACTCAAACAGAAACCTTAGCTCTTCTTGGATCTCAAGTCTGCTGGCTTTTGGATTGAAACTTACTATCACCTCCCCTGATTCCACAGCTTGCTGAGTACAGATACTGGAGCTGCTCAACCTCTATAAGACTTTATAATAAATCTATCTATCTATCTATCTATCTATCTATCTATCTATCTATCTATCTACCTATCCTATCCTATTGATTCTGTTTCTCTGACCTAATACAGCCACATTCATGGTTATGGAAGACAAATAACCTTTTGGTAATTTCAGAATCAAGCCTAGATTCTGTTTTTTCAGCCCTTTCTGTGAATTTTGCAATCAACTAATTCCCAGTAGTAAAATTTCCCTTTTAAAACAGGAAGATAATTTATTCATTCCCTCAGTTGAAATAGTAATGATAGAAATATTAGCTATAATTGTATTATAGTTATTTCCTCTCTGATGGTTTTTGGTTAACATAATTTATATGTTCCTCTAACCCTAGTCAAATAATTGTTGATATGTTAATAGAATAATCACTTCTTTTTAAAAAATCATGAAACAAGCTTACAGAAAAAATAAAGATTTCATGTAAAATGTGTATCTCCTACCACATTTACATTAAATTTTCACATTTTACTTTTCTACATGTTTTCATATTTTTAAATAAATGAAGGTTAAAGATAGCTGAGTTTCCTTTCACTAACCTTTCACCTACTTCATTCCATCACACTGACCTCTGCATTTTCAGAAGTAACTAATTTTAATAATTTCATGTTGTTGTTCTTTGATGCATGGGTGTATACCAAGAAGAAAAATATTGCCTTGGTTGCATATTTTCAAATTTTATATAAATGGCAAAATATCATACAAATTATTGGCAACTTGATTTTTCACACGTCATTTCAGACATTTAGCCTCATTGCTACATACACCTCTGATTTATTTACTCAATTTGCTGTTTAGTAGTAGATTATATGACTATCAAAAATTTGTATATTTTCTTCCAAGTTTACCTAGCATATGCACAAGGGTTTACCCAGTATATACAGAATTAGAATAGCCAGGTGATAGTAAATCTCAGCCATTAATTTTAGTAGCTGTTGTTAAAATAATCATACAAAATAGTTGTGCCAAATCAAACTTTTAGCAATAGCCTATGTAAATTTCCTTTCTCCACATTTGTTCCCTTACATTACAAACTTACAGATAATGTTCTAATAGGCTGTATATCTTTCTTATTCATAAACAGGAATGCTTTTCATAGTCTCAATAATATTAATTTAATCTCTGCAAATACTTTCTCCTAGTCTGTGACTAACTTTAAATATTGTGGTGTGTTTACTTGAACACACAGAGCTAATTTAAAATAGTCTAATTTGTACATCTTTACCTTCAAAGGCAGTATCTTTTTAAAGAAATGCTTTCATGATTTAATCAATCAGATATTCACTATTTTTATTTTTAACAAGATTTTTAATTCTTTCTTTTTTAATTTGAAATTTAAACTTTTAATTTGCCAGGAATTGATTTTATGTACGGTCTTAGGTACAATTCTATTTTTCTTTTGTTTTCTTTTCTATTTTTGTTTTTTCTTTCAGATGAACATTTAAGTATCCCACCATCATTTATTAAATATCTTATATTTGACTTGTTTACTGTTTTTGGCTTTAATGGATAGTACTGACATGAACAGTTATGTGCATGTCTTTTTTTTGTGAATCCACATTTTCAATGGGAATATATCTAGGATTACTAGGTCCAACTTGTGAGATACACTGCCAAATATTTTTATATGGTGGTTATAGCCATTTACCTTTCTCCCAATGTTTCTGTACAAGATTCCAGTTTTTCTCTTCATTGGATTTTAATGTAAATAACAAGCCAATTTATGATTGTCATTAATACTGATTTATAATAATCCTTTTTTATTTTTAAAAATATTTTCTATTCTTTAAACTTCCGACTTAGCTTTTAAAGTGTGCCTGGTCTTTTAATGTAGAAATTCATATAAGCTGCACTTCATGACAGTTTTTGTATTTGCTCCTCATTTCGTTTTTGCTTCTTCTCAATCTATTTCATCTGTTCCTTCAAATAAAAAGTTTAGTACAAATGGTGACAGAGATAATTATTGACTGACTCAGGATTTCAATACTTCTAAAAATTCATATTTTAAGGAAGATTCAATCATAACGGATACCCAAAGATATCCGTTATTGAGTTAAGAACGTTTCTTTTTATTGCTAACTGGCTAAGAAATTATTTTTGCTGTGAATAGAGCTTAAATGTTATAAAATTATTTCTCTGCATCTACTGGAGTGAACATGTGTTTTGCCTTCTTCAGCATGGTAAGATGAATTTTATTAATACTTTTTTTGATATTAAGATATCCTTGCTTTTTAAAGGTGAACCACTTTATGAAAATGCTGTTTCCCCTACACTGAATTTGATATACTTATTTGTGATGAATTTGTGTCATTCTCTGTAAGTGAAGCCAGTTTAACTTTTTCTTGAATTGTTCTTGGCCAGTTTTTACTAGACCTATAATACTAGTTAAGTACAATTTCCTTTATTTTTATTCTATAAAATGCTTGCTGTATGTTAATAATAGAGATATGTTTCATAAAGTTCAGCACTCAACAGTTTATCTTTCGGGACTACTGTCTATTCTGGCAAAAGGTAGGGCAAATAGTAATTTTGATATTAATTCAATTTTGTCAATTTTATTTTTAACTTTACAATATTATTCTTTTATATATTTACTCAAAATGACACATTGTATCTACATTTCTTGGAAATTTTTTTCCACAGCCTCTATTTATAGTGTTTAAAATCTCTTCTCTGCTGTATTCATGATAGTATCACAATTTTTCTTAACAAATCTTTTACTTTATCTTTTATCTCTTTTTGTTTATGTTTCTGGAGCTTTGCCTATTAATTATGCTTTTGTAAGGAACATTTTCATCATCTTGGTTCTATTTATTTGACATCCATTCTGTTAATATTTGCTCTTATTTTTATTATTTTCTGCTTAAGTTCCTATAGATTTGCTTTTCTGGTTTTTTTGTATGTTTTTAGCCTAGCATTTTTAGGCCAATATTTTAGTCCTTTACATAAAGAAGTAATGGGGCCTAGAGCAGTGGCCCACTCTGGCAATCCCAGCACTTTGGGAGGCTGAGGAAGGCCAATCGCTTGAGCCCAGGAGATCAAGACCAGCCTCGCCAACATGGCAAAACCCCATCTCTACTAAAGACATGAAAATTAGCCTGGAGTGATGGCATGCTCCTGTGATACCAGCTACTCGGGAGGCTGAGGCACCAAGACTTGCTTCAACCTAGGGGGCAGAAGTTGCGGTGAGCCAAGATAGCACTATTGAACTCCAGCCTGGGTAAAAGTTTAGGCTTTGGAATAAGAACTGAATTCCAATTTCCGTGCTACCTATCTAGTAACTGCATGACTGTGAGGATGAAATTTAACCTCCTTAGACTTATTTCCTTACTTGTAATAGAAGGGAGACAACTGCTTTACCATGGGCCATTGTGAATAGTAAATGAGACAGTTTATGTAAACAGATTCACGAAGAGCAGGCAGGTAGTAAATACTCTTAAATGGTAGAGCTTGTCATTCATCTTACTACTAAATGAAATAATAATTATGTTCTTGTTCATGTTGAAAATGTTCTTAATGTTTAGAGACATTCGCACAATCCTAAAGGTTGTGTGTCTTTTTTTTTATTATTCAGAAATGTAAATCTACTACATTCAAAAGAGGTTTCGATTGTGAAAACATATAATTCCAGTTTATCTTATTTAAAAGTTTGTTTAAGTTTATTGTGTTTAAGTTGACTGAGACTTGAATGCTTGGAACCAAGTCTTAAAATAATTTTTCCATGATAAAAACAAACCAGTTGTTGAGTATATTTACTTCTTGTGCAACTTTTGAATATTCATTTTTTATTTTAAAATAAACTAATATGCTCTCACAGACATTATGAGATGCATCCCTCTTTCAATTTCTTAATGTCAAGATTATATAAGTAATAGAGAACTATTTTGAATTTGTTATTTGAATAGCTTATTAAATTTTTTCAGAGTATAATAATATGGGCATAAGTATGAAAAGAAAAATTTTTAAAAAATTGTTAAGGTTGTTAAGGTTATGAAGAGGTTGTGAAATAAAATAAAATATCATAAAAAGCTTCAAAAGAAAAGATATTTGGAAGGGATCCAACAAGAGACAGAAGAATACTCTAAATTATTTTCAGTAATTCTTTATTGCTATTTTAAAATTATAACTCCATCTGTTCTAATTTCACTTGCTTTCCTATAAATACATCAGTTTCAAAAAGTAACAATCTTCAAATAAACTCTGGTACTTTAGCTATATAATTAAATCTGTGAGTAATTGTTGCTAGTAAATTATAAATAAGATTTTACGTTTATATTTCTACCAAAGGCAGGGTGAACCATAAGCCCTTTAAAAATTACTGTTCAGAAAAGCCTTCAGAAAATGACAATATGTCCTAAAATTTTAAGATACGATCCCTGATCTCCTCTTTAAGTACATGCTGGATAAGTATACATTATATGCATGTATATGTATATGTGTGTGTGTATATATATGTATATACACACATATACACATGCATCTATAATCTGTTGTAACTAAAATAATTTTTATATTTTTTAACTCAAGTAATATTTCACTGAGGATAATAACCTTATTTTGTGAATCTCACCAATTTATGGTTATGTCTTCCCAGAAATCACTTATTTGACCTATTAAATTTTACAACATAAAACGGCAAAAATCAATGTATCTAAACCTCAATGTGATCTCCCAATAGACTAATTCAAATTGAATTAATCTAGGAAATAATGCCCATGAACTATTTATTTAAACAAAACCTTAAAAGATTATTTTATGATAGCTTTTCTTACTAAGGCTCATGCAATTATTTCTATTTATCAAAACTCAATGAAAATTGAAAGTGTTGTTTAAAAAGATGGAATTCATTATAGTGAATTATTGCTCAATGATATTAGAACTGGAGCATTGCAGTGTTCCAGAAGCACAGTTTAAACTTTAAGCACAAAAATGGGATTACTTATTAAAGCAGAATTTTTTATAACTCTTTGAATATCTACCCTTAGCATATACTTCAATATTCTATTAGAACACAAGTATCTATTTTTAATTGTCCTAGATTTTCTTGTATTAAGTACTGCGCTAGTCTGAGTTATATAACATTGCAGGGTATAGCCTGTATTTTATTGTTTTTGTAATTTTAAAAGTGTTACATTTTAAACATTTCATAATGTACATTGATTTTCTTTTTGATACTAAGCTTCAGCTATCTAGTACTCTGGGTGTTACATATATTAAGCCAGCTCCCTTCTCTACAGTCAACTACATTTATAAAGGTCATTCAGTTTATTTATACAGTATTCAGATATGTCAGTGGAAATTTAGAGTTATCTGTTTAGCTGTCAAAGCAATAATGTTATATCATTAATCTCTGCATTACTTATACATCAAAAATATGCAACTTTCTAAGTTGCATTTCCAGATGATTATATATGCAATGAATCACAGTTTAGGGCATGCCACTCTTCTTTTTTTCTTCTGTTTTTAGTTCCCTTGAAAAGCTAGACAACTGCGTTCTTACTCTATAAACCCTCACATAATTAAAACTAAGTGAGCGAATTAAGCTTAATATTTGAAAACCCATTTTTAACTCTTTGTGACAGGCTGTAACTACAGGGATTTGGAACGTCCATATTCTTTATTTCATAATCATTAGAAATGTATTTATTTCAAAATAATTTCCATTCTTAGCCCCAGCTCTTTACTGCAACATTCAATTAGACATGGGCAGAATGCAAAGAAGGGAATTAAAAAGAAATTATTGCAATAATTCTGGAAGAAAGCAATATATTTATTATTTTTCATTCACTCATTTGGCAATAATTGATTTCCTAATATATTCCAGACAAAATTCTAGGATCTGAGGATTTAGAAATGGGGAATAATGTACATCATGTTTTTCCTGAAGCACAGTGGATGCTTAATAAATATTAGTCATCCTCACCCTCATATCCTTCCTATCCATTATCATATTTCTCTTCACAGCAATTGTTGTGATTTTATTCATCACTGAGGAGAATTTCAATACACTTGAGAATAATATCTACAGTTTTATAGGAGGTAAAATTTAGGTAAGTCTGGTTTCCACTTGCTTTTTCTAGTTAATATTCTGCATAACTTTTTTCATGGATTTTTCTTAATATAGGGTGTTGGTCTATGTAGATAGCTAGCTAGGCATTCAGATTTCCTCCAGAAGTTAGGTTGGGGCCCTGATCCTTGTGTCTTAATGAAGAAAAGTAGAAGGAGACAAAAAAGAGAAAAATCCTTAGTCAAATACAGTTAATCCCTTTTCCAGTTTCATCAGTTCAGTAATTTCTTTCTTCTCCTTTGTACATGAGTAAGTAAAACGTTGACAAAATGGATAAAAATACTCCTTTCATAACTTTCCCTCTTTAGAGTACAACAGAATGTCCTCTAACCTCTAAAAACATAAGAAATGAAACCTAAGGTTTTTTTTCCCTATTAAATAGTTTATTCAAATGAAATCATGGTAACCTTTTGATGTTGGATATCTCCATGTTCTCTCAAACATTGTTTGTAGCTAGATATTTATTTAATGTGTATTCAAGTTTTGAATATAGAATGTGAGTTTATTCTCATACTTCAGATAGTTATCAATTTAAATAAAATCTCACATTATAGTGAATAATACTCTTGCATACTTGAAATTTGCTAAGAGTAGATCTCATCACATGTCCAAAAAATTGTAACAACGGAAAGTGATATGGGTGTGTTAACTCATGTGATCTTGATAATCATTTTACATTGCATATGCAATCAAATCATCACATGGCACTCTTGAAGTATACAAAATTTATGTCAATTATATTTCTATAAAGCTGAAAAATAGATAAAATAAAGTCTCAGCATTATCCTTTCATTAACTATATCTACTATCTTGCCAAGAGGATGCCCGATATTCTTATGACACTTTTATAAGAAAAAAAAATAGAAAGTTTAAAAGAATGTTTAAATTAATAAATTGTTTTTAGGATTTTATATATGTTCTTTTGAAATAATTTTGCATATATACAAGGGTTTAATCTGAAAAGATATAACGTGTTATATGAACACTGCCAATAGCAATTGGTTATCTAACATACAGTGCTAAGCAGCTTTAGGAAGTGCAAATGCAAACATTTAAGTTTAAGTATAAATTTAAGCATTATTGGGATCAGTGAACCATCTTGAATACAGATATATATAATTTTGCTTGTTATTGATGTGTATATTTAGAGATATACACGTATTTAGAGATATATTTGCAAATATTTTTCTATAAACCTTCCTGTGAAGAAAAACTTGGCATTTGCTTCCTGGATAAAATAATACATTTTATTAAATTAAAAAAATAAACATCAAAATAAAAACCACATAAGTACAATATTTGCCTGTATAATCTTCAATATTTTGACTTTCAAATAACAAAAAAAGATAACAACTTGTTATACCCTGAACATCCTAAACAGTAGGCTTACCTGATCTCCTAGTTCACAGCTGCATTTCAACGTGTCATTCTAACTATAACTGATTTGCTTACATGTCTTCCTATACTTGGCGGACTTTTAAATAAATCAAAGATCCTTTATCAAAGTAAAAATGAATTGTTTTCATATGCCTTGAGTTAAAGAGAACTCCTCACAAATATTCATAAAATGTTTTTATGTGTGTAAAATATTTTTATGAGTGTTTTATGTTATGTAAAAGTCCTAGGAAGCTATATTTGCATTTGAAAAGATAAAGAGTATTTGGTTTTAAAATATTTCCCAAAGGGAAGAAGACCATGTTTTAAAAATATGTGTGTGGTCATCAGCTTTTTATATATTCAAATGAAATAGTAAAGGCAAGTGTGGGACGTATGCATTTATACCCTTTTTGAAGTGTCCTTGACAGATGCCACTCAACAATCTTGACTTAATTCTTGGAAGTGCTCTTAATATGATGTTTCAGACAATAGTCAAATTGACAATAATTAGCTCTCTCCTGGTCTCAGAACCCTGTATTCTTCATGGCTAACCAACGGTGATGGTCTCTTTTACTTGTGTCACTATAGGGTTTTTGAGGTCTCAGGAGAACTTAATGCTCCTGACAGTCAAACACAAGTTAGTCCCTCCTTTGGGTTGAAGCAAAATGCTATAGTAGCAGTGACTGGCTATCAAAGCAGAATAATAGGGCAGGTAATATAACAAAAACATAGATTTTGGAATCAGAATTTAGTTTCTCAATAGTGTTGTCTTCTGCTGGCATCCATGAGACTTTGGCCAACTTGTCAGTTCCCAATAGTAATATTAAAACGACAGTGGTGAAACTCTATCTCTACTAGAAATACAAAAAAAATTAGCCATGAATGGTGGTGCATGCCTGTAGTCTGAGCTACTTGGGAGGCTGAGGCAGGAGAATCGCTTGAACCCAAGAGGTGGAGGTTGCAGTGAGCCGAGATTGCACCACTGCACTCCAGCCTGGGCAACAAAGCGAGACTCCATCTTCAAGAAAAAAAAAAAAAAGGATTTTTTTTTTTTTAAAGAAAAGAAAACTATGGGTCAATATCTCTGATAAACATTAATGCAAAAATCTTCAATAAAATATTTGCAAACTGAATTCAACAACATATCAAGAAGATTATACATCATGATCAAGTGGGATTGATCCCAGGCATGCAAGTCTGTTTTCACATATGCAAATCAATTAAAGTGATATATCATATTAACAGAATGAGAGATGAAAACCATATGATTATCTCAGTTGATGCAGAAGAAACATTTGACAAAGTTCAGCATAATTTCTTGATAAAAATACTTTTAATGGTTTGAGTATGGAAGGAAAGTTTCTCAACATAATTAGAGCCATTTAAAATGATACCGCTAACATTATAATCTATGGGAAACAACTAAAAACTTTGCTACTAAGGTCTGGTAAAAGGCAAGGATGCTCACTCTCGCTGCTTATATTCAACATAGTACTGAAGGTACTAGCAAGAGCAATCATAAAACAAAAAAAAAAAATAAAAATAAAATAAAATGAAAAGCATCCAAATTGGAAAGGAAGAGGTAAAATTATCTCAATTACAGATAGCATCCTCCTATATATAGAAAACCTCAAAGATTCTATTAAACATTTTTAGAACTAATAAATGGCTTCAGTAAAGTTGCAGAATACAAAATCAACATACTGAAATCTATAGTATTTTTACACAAAAATAACAATGAATCTGAAAAAGCAGTTAAGGGAATGATCCCACTAGTGATAGTATCAAAAGGTAAAGTAGGAATGAATTTAACCAAGGAGGTGAAAGATTTGTACACTGAAAACTATAAAGCAATGATGAAAGGAATTGAAGAAGACACAAAAATGGAATGATATTCCTTGTTCGTAGACCAGTAGAATAAATATTGTTAAAATGTCCATACTAAGCAAAGTAATATGCAGATTTAATTCAATCTCTATCAAAATTCCAATGGTATTCTTCACAGAAGTAGGAAAAACAATGCAGAAATTTGTACGGAACCACGAAAAACCCTGAATAGCAATAGCAATACTGAGAAAGAAAAAGAAAGTTGGAGGCATCACAATTCCTGATTTAAAATTATATGCAAGGTTTCAGTAATCAAAATACTATCATACCGGCCTAAAAACAAAAACACAAACCAATGGAACAAAATAGAGATCCCAGAAGTAAATCCAAGCATATATTATCAGCTAATCTACCCCAAGGTCATGAAGAGAACACATGGGGAAAAGAGAGTCTCTTCAATAAATGGTGCTGGGAAACCTGGATTTCCACATGCAAAAGAATTAAACTGAACCGTATCTTATACAATACACAAAAATAAAGTCAAACTAGATAAAAGATGTAAGACTTTAAACCATAAAACTCCTGGGAGAGAAAACAGGGGAAATGCGCCTTCAAATTGGCCTTGGCAATGATTTTTCTTTTTTAATTTAACAGCAAAAGCCTAGGCTACAAAAAGTAAAAATAAATGATTCCACATGAGATTGAAAAACTTCTGGACAGCAAAGGAAACGATCAACAAATTATAGGTCAAACTATAGACTGGAAAAATTGTAAACTACACATCTGATAAAAGGTTAGTATCTAAAACTTATAAAGAACTCATACTACTCAATAGCAGAAAACAACCTGATTTAAAAATGAGCAAAGGACCTGAATGGACACTTCTTCAATGAAAAATATAATAATTGCCAGCTCATATATTTGAAAAGGGGGTTGCAATACTAGTCTCTGATAAAACAGACTTTAAACCATCAAAGATCAAAAGAGACAAAGAAGGCCATTACATAATGGTAAAGGGATCAATTCAACAGGAAGAGCTAACTATCCT
>NC_037672.1:172121420-172153826 GCF_003255815.1 Theropithecus gelada | reverse complement strand
AACCATTATGGAAAACAGTATGGCGATTCCTCAAGGATCTAGAACTAGATGTACCATATGACCCAGCCATCCCATTACTGGGTATATACCCAAAGGATTATAAATTATGCTGCTATAAAGACACATGCACACGTATGTTTATTGCAGCACTATTCACAATAGCAAAGACTTGGAATCAACCCAAATGTCCATCAGTGACAGACTGGATTAAGAAAATGTGGCATATATACACCATGGAATACTATGCAGCCATAAAAAAGGATGAGTTTGTGTCCTTTGTAGGGACATGGATGCAGCTGGAATCCATCATTCTTAGCAAACTATCACAAGAACAGAAAACCAAACACCGCATGTTCTCACTCATAGGTGGGAACTGAACAATGAGATCACTTGGACTCGGGAAGGGGAACATCACACACCGGGGCCTATCATGGGGAGGGGGGCGGGGGGAGGGATTGCATTGGGAGTTATACCTGATGTAAATGACGAGTTGATGGGTGCAGCACACCAACAAGGCACAAGTATACATATGTAACAAACCTGCATGTTATGCACATGTACCCTACAACTTACAGTATAGTAATAATAAATAAATTTAAAAAAAAAAAAAAAAAAAAAAAGAAAAGGTGCTCGACATCATTAATTGGCAAGAAAATACAAATTAAAACTACTGGAAGACATCATTTCACACTTATTATGACTTTTATCTAACAGACAAGAGATAAATATTGGTAAGGATATGGAGAAAAGAGAACCTTAGCATACTGTTGGTGGGAATGCAGATTGGGACATCTATAATATAAAACAGTATGGCAGTTCCTCAACAAATTAAAAATACAATACAATTACCATACAGCCCAGCAATTCTTCTGCTAGGTATATACCCAAAGGAAGTGAAATCACCACCAACTCCTAAAAATAAATTCATTGCAGCATTATTCACAATAGCCAAACATAGAAACAACTAAAGTGTCTATGGACAGACAAACAAACAAACTGTGAGATGTAGATACATAGAGATATATGACAGAATATTATTCAGTCATTAAAACAATAAAATCCTGCCATTTGCCACAACATAGATGAACCTGTAGGACATTACACTAAGGGAAATAAACTACAGAAAGAAAAATAGAGCATTTTCTCACTTATTTGTGGAATCCAAAACAAAGTAAATTAAACAAAGATAGAAAATAAAACCATGCTTACGATGGGTGGAGAAGAAAATGGGAAGATATAAGACAAAGGTTAAAAGTGGAAAATGTAGGATGAACACGTTTATATATCTAAGGTACAACATGAGGACTATAGTTAATAACGTTGGTCTGTATTAGGGATTTTTGTTAAATAAGTAGTCTTGAGCTACTCTTGTCGCAAAAAGGAAATTGTGAGTGAGATGATCTGCTTCACTATAGTAACCACTTTAATGTCTATATGTATTCCATAACACCCTGTAGTAAACTTGAAATCTATACAATGAAATTTATTTTTTAAAGTAAATGTTCAGGAAAAAAATCAAAAAATTATTTGCAGGATTTTCCCTCTTTAAAATCAGAATTTTGTTCCCCTCAAAAAGAGCTAGTATTTTTAATATTTATTATATGCTAAGGAGCTAGTATAAATTAGCTTAATCAATCTTCAAAATAGTTCCAGTAAGTGGGAACTTTTATTTTGTACAATTGCAATATGAAATTAAATTTTTAAAGATATCAAATCCACTGTTATTAAAAGTTAAGAAAAAACTTGAATCAATGCTGTTTTCTCTAAAACCCACACACTTAATGTTATTTTACCTTTTTCAAATTTCAACTATGTAACTCTAAAAGTATGTAATTGTTCAATCATCTAATATGATTAATAGTAATTATATTAACTAATCATATCATAATATGATCTAGTATTGTACTGTATTACAAACATTATGAAAGAAGAGCACATTTGTTTCTTGTTCAAAAATATAATCCCAATGCCCAAAACACCATTTGCCAAATACTTGAATTTATGTGAATATTGAATAACTTGGTGTTTTAAAGATTAAACATGCAGGAGCTTCTCAATGATTCCAGATAATATTACAAAAACCATGGGTTCACAATTCACCAAATACTTGATGATATGTGTTCACTGAATTACATATTTTCCAAGTTCTGTTTTGTTAATCAAAATATATAGTATAATTGTGTGATTTATTTGACATTGATTATGACTCCATAATTTCAATGCCTGTATTATTACCTCTACTAATAATTGCAGATTGTATCATGTTTATTGTGTGAGCCTATAAGAAGGGCAGAGCAGAATTAAATTATATACATTTACATTTGTTCAAAGTGAAAACTAAATGTGTAAGTGCTTATGCTGCAAAAGGAATTTTCACTTTAATTGTCCTAGAGAAAAAATGATTTAGTATTGAGTTACCATAAGGATCTCATAAGTTACATACTTTTAATTCAAAACAATTGGTATCACAATCATTCCTATCAAATTCATATTTAATGTGCTTATTAGTCAGATAAGCAACCTCAGTGGTAGCATTAAAAAAGTGTAGTTAATTTTAATTGTATTAGATTCTTAGACTGATTTGCAATTTATTATTAAACTACTGTGTTTCTGTAATATGTAAAGACATAAACAAAATGAGTTAAAATAACTTTATCCAGTAAATATTTTCCAAGGAGTCTGTCTATTATAAGAGTTCAGTCAGGTTGCTGGGAAAAACTAAAATAAATACAAACTTTCTTGGAAGCCTGGAAGGTTTTTGCAAAAGCCTCAGGATTGAGTTATGTCTGAAGGCAGCCTAATCCTCTTTGAGCTATACCAATGGTAATTAAGATAAGAATGTAGAGGAGTCTATCTAAATAGCTTGTTTACTTATGTGATCCTAAGACTAAACTTTGACCATCACAGGTGCATGATTGCTGTCTACTCAGGGGGTCAGCAATGGCAACTACCTTCTAATGGTGTTTACTTGAGACTTTTGTCATTTAATGTGTGCTGAATAAATGCCAGGAGGGCCAGAAGATCTAGGCCATGGCTGTGACTGTTTATAGCACCTTCCTTGGTGTCTGTGAGGCGTCTGGACACTCAGCTGGACTGACAAGCAGAATATCTGTGTTATTGTACGTTATTCATCTGTCATTGGGTCAGGGTCTGCAGGATGGATCCCCACAATCTGTAACTTTTTAAGAAATACTTATCTAAAATGCAATAATTTGGAAGTCAAATGATGTATTTGCCAAAGATAATTGATTTTTCACTTCAGACTTTCCCACCTTCCTCCCTTTACCTTGTAGAATCACCCAGGGCTCCTAGATTATAATGGCAGTCTGAGTCTTTGGAGCCAGTAAGAGAAGCCCCGTGACACATCAGTCCTGCTGGAGCATTTGTGACGCTGGCTGTGGACCTGGTGACTATGCCTCCAGGGACAGTCTACATGTCAGTTGTCCGGAACACAGGTTGGACAGGGTTGAGGTAGCTTCTTTTTGCTTCCTGGGAAATCTTTCTTAATGTGCCCTGGTTTGCCATAGTTGTAGCAATTAGCAGGTGCACCTCAGGAATCCTGGGTTTTATAGGCCTGCAGAGTGGCCACTAGAGCCTCTGCCTTTTTCTTGTGCTTCCTCTCTTTCTCCTGAGCCTCCTCCTGATTGCTCTTGTAAAAGGCCAAGGTGGCCACCTTCAGGTTTTCCAAAGTGCTATCTGGTCCTGTGGCCTATTTTTGCAGCTTCCTCCCGATATCAGGGGCTGCCTGAGTAATAAACTTGTCTTTCAAAATTAGTTGTCCTTCAGTTGAATCAGGAGACAGGGCAGTGTGTGTTACCAAGGCTTCTTTCAGTTTTTTCAAAAAGGCTGAGTGTTTTTTATCTGATTTCTTCACCCATGGATCCAGAGGAGCTAGCTGACAAGAGTAATCATACTCACTCGTGCTGTACTCTAGCCCTCTCCTGCTGACTGCCTCTGGGTCTCCCAGATCTAATTGTTCTTTTGGGTTTCCAAACTGGAGCTTGGAAGATGCTTTGAAGCAATTGAACTTGGGTGAGAACTTTTAATGGAGGGGGTTCCTCAGTCAATTTCTTAACTGATGTGGGAGTTCAGTCAGGCTGGTGGGAAAAATTTTAAAGATAGTTATAACAAATAGGCACAAACCTTCTTGGAAGTCCAGGGGGGTTGCATAAGCTCCCATAATAGATCTGGCTGAATGCAGCCTAATCTTTACCTTGAGTAAATAAAGTAGGTATAAAGGGATGTAAGGGAGTTTATCTAAATAGCTTGTTTACTGATGTGGTCCTAAGACCAACCTTTTATTACCTGCGGGTACACAATTGCTCTCTACTCAGGAGGTCGGCAATGTCAATTACCCTCTGGTGGTGTTTACTCAAGATCTTTGTCATTTAATCTATACTGAATAAATGCGAGCTCTGATAGCTGTTTGGGGTCACAGCTGCCATTCTTTACAGCACCCTCCTTGGTGCCTGTGAGTAGCCTAGACCCTCAACCAGACTGATAGGCAAGATATCTATGTCAATGTACATTATTCGTTCATTGTTGGGTCAGGGTCTGTGGGACAGACCCCTGCATTAACTCATTCCTTAACAGGTAGATAACATCTTGAGTCAAACCATGGCACCCAAGAAAATGAGAAAGGATAAATTCCAAACATAATTCCATCTTTCTATCTAAATATTACTCTAACTGTATGCAGAATAAGTGTCTTTGAAAAATGTGAGGGTATGATTGACCCTTTCCCCACAGTGGTGATCACATGAGAGTTAACAGCCATCAAGGTAGGGGTTTTTTGTTTTTTTTTTTTTTTTGGTGGCTTCCTCATCATACACTCAACTTTCTTATTTACAGATCGGGGAGGGGATTTGTTCCTTATTAGGTTGCCTCAGGAGAATGTGTGGCCAGGGAACTAAAGCCCCTGGGTAGAGGGTTGATAAGGCCCCCTATGGAAAAAATTCTGATTTTATTGAGTGGTTTGATGGAGTTTGGAATGTTAATCTGTAACTCTGCCCAGATACTTTTCAGGCTAAGGTTTGCAAGAGAAGTTGGGCTTGAGAGGCTGCACCCACAGTAAGCATCCCAGGAGGAGAAAATTAACTTGCCTCTTAGGAGGGCTGTACAAATACACTGAAAAGTGCTGAGTTCTCACATAGAAAAAGAAACAGTTTAAATGGAGAGGAGGATAGTCACTCAGGGAGAAATAACCTCCAGTTCAATGCCATTGGGTGCTATCATTAGGGGATAAGGAGGCATTCAGGTCTAGATCTTGAAATACTCTTTTCTCTAGGAAATCACAAAACAAAAACCTTTTTGAGTTTCATTCCTGATTGCTAAGGCACTTGCTGATTTTACCCAAGAAAATTGTATCTCTGGGTTGCAGAAACACCCACAACATTGTATACATAGAATAGATAGGAGCCATAAAGCTGCAAAAGAAAAAAGAAAAATGCAATAGGAAAAGACCAGAAGTTCTCTTCCTAACACCCTAACAGGCTGTCAGGAACTGAAGTTAGTCCAGGGGTCTTTGGGTAACTGAAGTGTAGCCTCAAGCAGATACCCCCAGTTGTTCCAGGACCACCTTCCAATCCTACACAGCACCTAGACCTCCATGAAAAAAAACCAGATTGGCACAGAGTCAACATTCCCAACACCAAAGGGCAATGGAGGATTGACAAAGTCCTCCCTAGCAAGCCAGTCCTCTGAGTCTTAAGTTTGGAAGCCACACTATTCACTCTTAACTGGCCAACAGAAGCCCAGTGTTTTATTTGATCTTGAGAAAAATACTGAGGACAAGTAGCCTCAGAAATGAAAATAATGAGAGAGAGATCTGCTCCTACTCACCCTTCTGATGATCCTGGATAAGCCCCCAAACTGTTGCAGTCTGCTTAGTCCACAGTTCAGCAAGGTCTGAGTTCTTGTCCCATGACCAAGAAGAATAAGGCATGATGACACCAGAGAGTAAGTAGAGTAGGATTTATTAAGCAAAAGGAAAGTTCTCAGCAATGAGAGGAGATCTGAAAGCAGGTTGTCAGAAGTGGGGCTGAGTACTGGGTCTTTCAGGTGGCAAAGACAAGAAAGTCTTCTGTGGGTTCTGCCCAAATGGGAGGAGTAAAGTTCCCTCTTATTAGTGCCTCATGTTGCATCTGTGCATGCCTGGGTTTGGCCGAGTGACTCCATCTTGGTAATTATCCATACATGCCTAAGTGAAACCTATGGAGGGGCTAAAACCACAGTGCTAATGTCATATTGATTTATTGTGCCTGCACCTAAGTTGGGACAGTCCCTTCTCAGCAACATTTTAATAAAAGGGTTAGTTCTTAACCACATTTCTTTCTGCTAGCTCTACGGGTGGTGCAGGGTCAGCAGTTGCTGACCATGGGTATTTTTCCACTCCTGAGACCCTCTCTCTCTATCTGCCTAAATAGCCTCTAACTGCCTCCTCTCTCATTGGGATTACAGGTATGAGCTCTTGTGCTCAGCCTGATCTAAGTATTACTAAGCTTCATCTATCTGCCTACAAACATTCTGCCAAACATGCTGCTTTTACAGATCTGTGTTCCAGATAGGACATTTCTTAATTTAGCTTAATAAAATACTTAGTCAAAAATATTTTACTTTCTTTATACATGAATCTCAAAGCTATGATACAAATCTTTAAGATTATGAGATTTCTGCTTTTGATTATAAATCTTGTATTTTCCATGTATTAAATAATTCTGTAAGAAAGTTGGCTGTATTCCCATATCATGTATGCAGAACCAAGCTTCTCAGGAGTCCTTAAATTAGGCCACTTATTGAGTAAGCAGCATGGCTAGGATAAAACCCCAAGCTTTCTAAATCCAGAGATAGTTTTCCTCGAAAAAACAAGTCTTTTCATTATCATTGCTTAATTATTCACTGACTGCATGTGTTTTAATAAAAACATTTACAAATATTATGAAGTTGGGTGTATTCACTTTCTCTCACTGCCATAGCAAATGACCACAAACTTAGTTTGGTAAAACAACACAAATTTATTACATTATACCCCAGTAAGTCAAAAGTCTGAAGTGATTCTTTTGGGTCTTACTGGCCTGAAATCAAGGTATCAGCAGGGCTGTATTTCTTTCTGGAGGCCCTAAAAGAAAATCTGTTTTCTTTACTTATCTAAATTCTAGAGGCCTCTTGCATGTATTGGCTCATGTACTCTTTCTCTACCTTCATAACTAGTAGCATAGGATCTTCAAATCCCCTGATAACATCCTGGAAAGGTCTTCTAATTTCAATAATATGTAAGTAGATTAGCGCCATGGAAAACCCAGGATAAGTTTAAGGTCCTTAGCTTTAATCACATCTGCAAAGTCCCTTTGCCATGTAAACTAACATATTCACAAGTTTTAAAATTGGGATATTGGCATCAATGTAAATCATTATTCTGCCTATCACAGAAAGTAGCACATTATATGTTTTCCTCATTATTATTTCATTAATATTATGAAATATAAGTAAATCATTAAATAAGTTAATGGAATATACATGTGTTATCTTGGGACCAAAGAAAGTCATACGAAGCAATCTCTGCTTAATAGAAACGAGTTTGTAGTCTTAATATTTAAACGTATTTTCCTCTAAATAAGCATCCTTATACAGGACATATCATGATAACCATCACAAAAAGAATTGAGTCTCATCTGTTAATCAATTTTGTATGTATTTCTCTGTGTGCATCTAGGTATATGTGTTTCTTTCTACATGTATAATGTATCTTTACACGAACAAAAGTTTAAACAGTAATAATCATTCTACCTATTTAAACTAAATGCAGAGATTTTTACTTGTCCTTGTTACTTTTATAAAATATGTATTTTAAAAATAGGTTTTACAAAATTTTCTTATCTGCTTGTAGGAAATGAGATAGACAGAAAGCTACCACAGAGTAGGAGAAATTAATTGATTATTAAGACAAAATGCGAATTAAAACTTAGGACATAAAGCAATTTTTAATTTTCTTTTGTCTAAAATCCCACAGTAATTTATTTTTGCATTTTTTAGCACAGATTAAATCATTACAAACTTGTTGAGACATTAGAAATGAGCAGGTTTAGTCAATTTGCTGATAGGGCAACGTTTATAGTAACATTAAAATGATGATGTGGGAAGTTTGATTTTGGGATCATTACAAGTGACCTTAGCATCACCCACATTCTGCTTTTCATTTGGCTACATTTGCTACCCATAAGCAACTATTAGTGTTTAATTCCTTTCAAAAAGGATTTGGTGATTTTTGAACAGATATACTTTGCACAGAGATAATATTTTTATGTTGTTCTTAATCCTATATGTCTAAAAGAAAATGTAGGATTAGAAAGAAGTAACCTGAGACAGGTTCTGGACACAATGGTAGACAGAGGAATGTTTTGGACAAGCATAACCTTGACCCATTTTTATTCATTTATGCAAACAATAGTGAGTAAACATAGAACACTGGGATAAAATTCAAAATTTAGCACAACAATTGCTATGCACCATGTTTACCTATAAGGGTTATTTGTGTTTTAAACTGGGTTTAAAACATTTAACAAGATATATACCGTCTGCCCTCACAGATCTCATGGACTAGTAATTAAAAGATGTATATAGGCTATTATGTCACCATATTGTTTATCTAATAAGTACTTTGTGGGATTTTTCCCTCCTTTTTCTTCTTTTGAGGGTATTGAACCAGTTATTTTCATGTAAGCAAAACTGTCCATTTAATTTGTACTGTTTTAGGTCAAAGGAATAAGATTATCATCTTTGTGAATGGCAGTAGAGATAATATTGTTCCTCAATACATCGGACTCCAATTAAGAGAAGTTGTTCTTAGAACTGAATATGTGACATGGTATAAAACAAAAACTAGGACACCTGAAATTTTAGGGTATGATGGTGCTGTTCTGAAGAAAGTTATAGATCTTCTTTGGCCTCCATAATTTAACTTTTTTGAAGTAAGGTATCATAATAGTGTTACGTGCTACCAAGTTTTAAAAATAAATAGAAAACATTCAGGAAAAGAGTGCTTTAATTATATATGAAAGTAGACTTCACACCAGCACGTTTTGAGAAAAAAATGTTGCATATGACAGAGATCAACAACTAGATAGCAAGAAAATCAAAATGAAGTCATGTAAACATGATCTTATCATATTGATCCTATTTATAGCACAAGTAGAAAATTCATTCTTTATTGTTATCAATCTATCTATCTTGATCATATACATATACATGCAAATATTTTATTCTAGTTTCTCCTTTGCAGGTAGAATGATGACTTGTTAATATCTATGTTATCTGTTTTTAACACAGTGTTTGATATGTGGTAGTCATTGGCATATTTTGATAAAGTGAACTACTGCCCTGCTTCACAGCTTGTTTGCCATTCCACACATGACAATACATATTCACCATTTCCTATGATCTTTCTCACATCTATAATGGTAGTTGATGCTGTTTCATTGGTATGGAATGCCTCTACTTCCTTTTCCTATCCAGGTACTTCTTCATCTGGTTTAATGCTTCCACATACTTCAATACACTACTCAAATCTTGCTTTTCATCAAAAGGAAAATCTTTTTCAATTCTCAACCCCATTATTTTCCCAAGGTATCTTCACATAGTGTTTAGTATTACAATTATATTACTGTATGAGAGTTATTATTTAGTTTGACTTTCTCTCCACTGATCTCAGTACCTGCAGGACATCTTTCTTTATGTGAATTTGGTAATCAATTATCAGCCATGACTGGCCATAACTAGTTATCACTATGAGCAACTATTTTTTTAATCTCTGGACTTCAATTTCCTCACCTATATAATATCAATGTTGGAATATTTAATAGTCACAGTATTTTTAACATACTAAAAATTTACAGTAATAGTCTCCAATGATAATAAAAAACAAAAAAACTGATAAAAAACCTGAATATGGAGATCTGTAGTACTCTCTAATTTTTCCAAGAAGAAAAAAAATTAAAACTCATATTATCAACAACAAATAACATTTATATATCTATATATATGTATCTGTCTACCTATATATGTTTACAGATGTGTGTAAATTATATATATACACATATAAAATCCTTTTAGAAATAATTTTCTGAATTGCTGAGATTATGTTTTTTATATTTCTGCATAAAAAGAAGAGTTGCCCCAAATATTTTGGAGTTTCCTCCTATTTTCCTAATAAAAGGATGAAATGTTTACAATGAACATTCAGAATGCTACAAAGAGATTTAGTTATTATTTCTTACAAGCTTACATCTAACCTAATTCCAATTTCTACTTCGTAAAATGTGTTCCCATTTACTTTTCTAATAAAAATCTGTTCTAAAGAACTCAAGTAGATATAATTGTGTAATATTAAGTCCTCATGATATTAATTATCATATTTTCAATCATCCTGATGCTCTATTCATTAAAATAAATTATGTAATTCAAATGAAAGCAGTAACTCATTCTTTTCACTTTCATAATCCAAAATTCCAAAATATTTGTGCTTAAGGCTCTGCACATGTCACAAATATATGTCATTTTGGAGCTGAAGGAGTTAAGAATATACTATGCCAAAATATGTTGCTTTGTCATATTGATCATTTTGTGTTGAAGGCACTTAAGAAACAGCAGATGCAGGAAGGGCTTTCTGACCTACTCTTTTTTACTTAAAAAAGGCCATGAAAATTCCCATGAGAAAGGCACTCTCCCTGTACCAGGAAGAGAACCTTATCACCAGAGACTGGGAATTGACATTAAAAGAGATCTGTACAAATGAATATTCTAAAATGATCCTCATCTTCCACTAGTCTTCTCCACCTCCCGCTGCCCACCACAAGTATCTTCTATTCACTTCCCCACAAGTTATTGCCTCTAGCCCAGACCCCTTTTCTTGTCATTTCCTCACAAACTTACTATTTTGTTGTCAAAAAAGTATAAAAGCTTTCCACTGTGTCCATTTCTCTGGGTCTTCTTTCTCTCATGAAGGTTCCCATATACTTGTAAAAATTTTACTAAAACTTGCATGATTTTCTCCTGTTAAGCTATCTTATGTTGGTCGAATTCTGAGGCCCAGCCAGGGAACCTAAGTGGATACAGGAACATTTTTATTCTCTCCCCAGCAGAGTCTGTGTACTTTTTGTGCTATAGTAATGTTTCACCTTGCCTTGTTCCCTTTTGACCTCTTTTTGTTCTTTCACTTATTCATCAATTTCACACAGTGGTCCTTATGTTGTTTCTATATTTATCATTTCTCTACTTCTGAAGTAGGAAGCAAGGCTGGACTCTGGAGGTGGGGCTCAGACACCAAATCAAAATGAGGACTGGTGGGCAGAAGTACCTTTTAATAAGATGCACCCACCAGTGTGCCATATCAGTTTACCATTGCCATGGCAACATTGAGGCATACCTGCCCCTTTCCATGGCAATGACCTGATGATCCAAATGTTACTACCTTTTCCCTAGAAATTTCTGCATTAACAGTTCCTTAATCTACCTGTAAATAAAAGCAGGAATAAATATGACTGCAAAACTGCCCTGAGCTGCTACTCTCAGCATATTGCCTACAGGGTAGCCCTGTTCTTCAGAGCAGAATGCAGTCACATTGCTGTAACACTGCTGGAACTGTAATACCTCTTCAGTAAAGCTGTTTTTGGTCAGGCACAGTGGCTCACACCTGTAATACCAGCACTTTGGGAGGCTGAGGTGGGCAGATAACTTGAGGTCAGGAGTTTAACACCAGCCTGGCCAACATGGTGAAACCCTGTCTCTACTAAAAATACAAAAAAATAGCCATGCGTGGTGGTGGGCTCCTGTAATCCCAGCTACTTGGGAGGCTGAGGCAAGAGAATTGCTTGAGCCTGGAAGGCAGAGGTTGTAGTGAGCCGAGATCACACCACTGCACTCCAGCCTGGGTGACAGAATGAGACTGTCTCAAAAGAAAAGTTGTTTCCTTCTACCACCACCTTGCCCTTGAATTATTTCCTGGGCAAAGCCAAGACCCTTTTGGGCTGCACCTCACTTTAGGACTTGCCAGTACTGTACTTTGTTTTTCATAATCTATTTATTATGCATTTAAGTCTTTCAGACCATGTATAGTGGCTCACATCTATAATGTCAGCACTTTAGAAGGTCAAGGCAGGAGGAGTGTTTCAGCCCAGGAGTTCAAGACCAGCCTGGGCAACCTAGCACCCATGTATACAGAAAGTAAATACACACACACACACACACACACACACACACACACATATATATAATATATATATAGCCAAGCTTGGTGGCACACACCTGTAGTCATAGCTACTCGGAGGCCAGAGGTAGGAGTATGGCTTGGGGGGAGTCGAGGTGGCAGTGAACCATGATAGCGCCACTGCACTCCAGCCTGGGTGACAGAGCCAGACCCTGTCTCAAAAAAACAAAAGTCCTTCAGTTTAACCTTTGAAAAGTTATAGCCAAGCTACTGAGGCGTGAGGGGAAAACAGACTATGTATTTAGAGAATTATTAATTACAAAGACAGTGAAGAAATAAAGTTAAAAACATTCTCATTTTCTCATTAAATATTGTTTTTCCATATATATAAATGTAAAATGATCTAAAAATTCTCTGTTGCAACAATTTTTTATTGCTTCCTCATTTACCTGTTACTCTCCTTGAATAAATTTACTTTTCAAATAAGAGTATGAAATACAACAGATGTAATTTCTGAACACAGTGGGAATAGAGTAGGAAATGGGGATAAACAAGCACAAATAATTTAGAAAATATTGCATTTACTATGATTATTATTATTATGTAACTATAAATTAATATTATATTACTGAAGTAATCAAATTCTAAAGAGAAGTTGAAAGATCATAATAAAAATATTTTAATTTCAGTTATTTTAACAATATCTTACCAGTACATAAATGAAGCTTTGTCAAGCCAAAGTTTAGAAAGAATAAGTTTCACTAAAATAAAAATTAAATTATATTATTGCATCCCTGTTTTTAGAGATTCTTTGCAAAGGAAGTCACAAAAAAACTTCACTGCAACAATTTTTCTTATAAAAGAGCCATTTCAATGAACAAATTTAGATGATAAAAAGCCTTTTTATAAATAACTAAATTAAGCAAGAAAATAGAAATAACTTTTGTGGAAGTCATTAAATTACATAGTCATAACACTAAAAATAAAAGCCAAAGAAATCTAATAATTTCTCCTTGCCTTACTGCAGATACTATCCAATAACACAGATTTATGAATTCATCATTTTTTTTGCTTAGTCAGATTTTAGAAATGTATTTCTTTACATATTCTCATATTAATTTCTCTTGTATTGTCAAATGCAATAGAAATTTTGGAAGCAAACAGGAAAGCTAATTCGGAAATCATTTTTTGACACTTTCATAAAAGAAAGATTATCTCAGAAGGGCAAAGAGAATTTAAAGAGAACAGCAATGCATAAAATTAGAATTGGTCATTTCACATAAAGGAGATTTATTTATTATTTTGTTTTCTAACTGTGTCCTGTTGAAGTCTTTGCATCCCAAGGTTCCTATTTTAAATCACAATCACATGCTAAGAATGTATATTCACAATTATATTCTAAATAAGGTCTATAATAAAAAGATAATTAAAAAGATAACTTCTTGAGATATTCATTATTTCTCTCTTGTTTTATTTATTTTTCTAGTAATTTTCTATATGCAACAATTCTTTGGTTCTCTTTACTTAAAGGTTTTCAAATACCTGTTATGTGCCAGATGTTTTGATAGATGCTAACGGCACAAAACACAAATAAAATGTCATTCTGCTTCATAGAAGCATACAGTTAAGTATGACCGGCAGATATAAAATGGCAATTTCAATAAAACCTGCAAAGGACACGAAAGATACATGCTGGTCACATGCATGCAAAATGGAGCACAAGTGAAGAACTCACTACTCCAATAATAGGAAATTTTAAGAAGCCTTCCTAGATGGTGTTAAAAGAGAAAATTCAGCTGAATTAAATTTAACAGAGTTTCACTGAGCAAAGAAGGACTCACAAATTGGGCAGTCTCCCGAGAGAGAGTAGACTCAGACCCCAGCACAGCCACATGGCTGAGAGGATTTATGGACAGAAAATTGGACGGGACCTACAGAAAACTGAAGTGAGGTACATAAACAGTTGGACTGGTTATAGCTCCATGTTGCCTTGTTTGAACACAGTTTGAACAGTTGGGAACATTTGATTGGCCAAAACTCAGTGATTGCCACCAGAGTCTGTTTACAGTTCCATTTGGGTTAAGTTCAGGATGTACAGAGAAACCTTTAGTCTAAACTTAAAATATATAAGGAGACAGCTTTAGACTACACTTGATTTAGCAATGGTCATGATTGAGGTTATAAACCTTAAGTGGAGATTGTGCTACAGGCAAAGAGGAGATAATGGGCAAAGGGAGGAGGTGTCCTTGAGCTTCACAGTGTATGAAGCCCTGAATTACCCAACCAAATGGCAATAGAATCAGATGGAAGACACAGGAGTCTGATCCTGGAGGTTTATACCGTTTTATGGGAACTTGCCTTTATTCTGGAGGTCATGGAAAGCCAGTGATGTTTTTGAAATACATTTTTATTCATTCCACAGTTATTTATCACATAGCTACATATTCTAGGCATTGAGTACACTGATAAGCAAAATGGAAATTGCCCCTGTGCTCAGAGTTTACAGAACAGTATAGAAAATGTTAATTAAATTCTAAAAAGCATGATTATGAAAATGCACAGGAAAATGATAATATTGAACTGCATTTTGGAGAAATCTGTCTTGTGTCAGGATTCAGAATACATTTGATGATTGTAAATCTAGAAGAAGAAAGACTCAATAGCAGCCAGTTATAACACCCCTGTGAAGGAAACCGAAATATCCCGCTCGAAATACTGAAGATTGCTGAGCTGCAAAAGGTTAAGAAAAGATGGGGTGATCGCTGGGTGGGTACTTGCCTGATGGCAGGACAGCAATTTACCAAGACCAAAGGTCTTCCTGCCCTCCTGTCTGCCTTTTCCAGCCTCAAGACAGTCTTTTATTATTATTATTTTCTTATTTTTACAAGGCTTGCTTATCAGCTCAGAGACGGGGTGCCAGAGGATCCAGGAGCAGACTTCACTCTTCCCATAAATTTACCTTCCCATTGTTTCCCACCTTTTGGAAACCTGAAACTACTCTCTTCTCTGCTTTGTTCCTATAAGATTTATGGCTGTTTTTAAAATGCTATTTCAGCCATGCCCCTAAGCCACTGCACTGGGAGATAGAGACTCTCGCCTCTCCCAGGTGATGGGTACAGCCCACGTCAATAAACTTCTGCTGGTTTTCTCTTCTAATCTGACTTTGTTTTCAGGAGAGTGTCTCAACTACAAACCTATGAGAGAAACAAAATAAATTATATTTCCCATACCTGGAAAAAGATGATGAGAAGCTAAACTCTGAAACTTGTTTTATGCTAATAATGGTGCATGTAGACTTGAGATTGATGTAAAGAGATAAGATTATAGTACATGTAGTGATTGCTGTTATATGGGATATATGATAATTATAGAGAGGTTCTTGGAAAACCTACAGGCTTCTGCTTTGATCAACTTGATGAACAGCAAAATCTTTAACTGACACGTAGAAATATCTTTTAAAAAATCGTAGTAAGACTGGGTGCGGTGGCTCACGACTGTAATCCCAACACTTTGAGAGACTGAGGCAGGTGGATCACCTGAGGTCAGGAGCACCAGAACAACTTGGCCAACATGGTTAAACCCCGTCTTTACTAAAAATACAAAATTAACCAGGTGTGGTGGCACACACCTGTAATCACAGCTACTGAGGAGGCTGAGGCAGGAGAATCTCTTAGAATCCGGGAAGCAGAGGTTGCAGTAAGCCGAGATCACGCCACTGCACCCCAGCCTAGGCAACAGAGTGAGACTCTGTCTCAAAAAAAAAAAAAAATAAAAAATAAAAAAATCATAGTAAGACTGTGTGCTCTAATGATCAATACAGTTAATTACTTTTTAAAATATGTGTGCTATTCAGCAGCATGTGTTACTATTTCTTTCTTATTAACAGGAATAAATTTTCTTCTCAAGTTTTTATCACAAAGCATACATGATTTAAGCATTCAGTTATCAAAATAGGGTAAATATTTTCTTACCAGAAGTAAAGAGGAATAATTAATAATCAAGTATCAAGGCAGGAGAATGGTGTGAATCTGGGAAGTGGAACTTGTAGTGAGCCGAGACTGCACCACTGCACTCCAGCTTAGGCAATAGAGGGAGACTCTGTCTCAAAATAATAATAATAATCATCATCATCATCAAGTATTTGGAAAGGGAGATTGTCTAAGTAAAAAATAATGTAATAAAACACAAAATGAATGATTGAAAGATTTAACTTTATGAATTGTACAAAACTTTAGGTACTTAATGGCTTTAAAAGTTTATCTGATTTCTGGCTGAACATGGTGGCTCATGTCAGTGATTCCAGCACTTTGAGAGACAGAGGTGGGTGGATTGCTTGAGCTCAGAGTCCAAGACCAGCCTGGTCGACATGATGAAATCTCGCCTCTACGAAATCATACAAAAATTAGCCAGGCATGGTGGTGGACACCTGTAGTTCTGACTACTTGGGAGGCTGAGGTGGTAGGGTCACTTTAACCCAGGAGGCAGGGGTTGCAATGAGCCAAGATCGTGCCACTGCACTCCAGCCTGGGTGACAGAGTGAGACCCTTTCTAAAAAAAAGTGTATTTGATTTTTATCCTATGCAGCAGCCTGCAAGGTTTTGCATGATTATTTTTCTCCCTACCTCTTCAGCTTCACTTCACACTAGTGTCTTTAAATTTTCTTTGGACAATCTCATCTAAGTGTCCTGCCTACTTTGGTTATTTGTTACTTATTTCAAGCCATTATTTTCTCAGAAAAACTCCATAGAAACTTTAGCATCACATAATTATTGCGCACGCTATAAAACATGTATTTTTTCCTTCATAGTTCCTTCCCAAGCTGCAATTTTAGATTTATTTGTTGACAGCTTCATAAGTAAAGCAATGTCTATGCCCACCTGAGCCTATTTTTGTTCAATCTTCTCTCTCCAAAGTATTGTCTTGCCATTTCTAGAATATAATGGGTGTGCAGGAATGCATAACAAATGATAAAAACAAATAAAATTGATGTGAACAATGAAAAAAAATTCAAAGGCAAAAACAAATCCAAAAATACGTGTAGCTGAAAAAGTAATAATTACTAGCTCATATGAGAAGGAAAAAATCCAAAAACTAAACAAAAAAATGTGAAGAAATCCAAAGACCAAATAGTCATTTCAACAAATGAGAAATATATTTTGAAAAAACACAAGAATAAAAATAATCACACTAGTTAAAAAATATGTATTAAAAGAATATAATATCACATTTCTTTTTCAAGGTACCACATATTTGCTAAAATACAGTGAAGCAAGCAGCATAATGGATATGTGGTATGAGTATGAATTAGAATAATAATTTTTATAAATAAATATAGTACTGTATCAAGCACTTTATAACTATGTCTCAATCACTGTACCTATGATAAACTTATTAAGTTGGTATTGATTCCCAAATGTCAGAGACTAAAAGCCTTCTATCTTCTATACTACATTACTGCTAGAGTTTTCATGTAAATGAGATTCTACCAATCAGATGCCCTCCTGTATGATGTGGAATGCAGAAATAAGTCAGAATCCACATTTCTGTTGTTTTGAGTATTGCTCCTGGAGATAATAGCAGTGTTCATAGTAAGGTCATGATTCATCATGAATGTCACAAAATAGATTTTATGGAGGTGGCTATATCTCATAGATGTGATGGACTCCCTGCAGTCAACACTAATAGCTATGGCCTCCCAGAGTTCCACCTGCCTGATAGTGTCACCGAGTAGCTAAGTTTTCTGTTGATTATTCTGTGTTAACCCTGGAGCCTCAGTCTGAAGATTGTACATCTATCCCTTCCAAATATTTTATAAGTGGCAGAGTTTTAAAGTGGATTTTTGAAAATAAAAATTACTATTTACAATAAAATATTAAAACATTAAATACATAGGAATAAATACTATGAATGTGTACATAAACCAGTATACTACAAACTAAAGCATGCTAAGAGAAAATGAACTAAAAAAGGAAAGACATCCTATGTTTATAGATAGAATACTCGATATTATTACTACACTAATTTTGAACAAATTGATCTATAGACTCAATAAAATCATAAACTATCAAGAAGAATTTTTTGCAGCAATTGACAATCTAATTCTAAATTTATATTGAAATGAAAGTATCTACAAAAGCCAAAATAATATTGAAAAATAAGGACAGTTGGAGGACATACTCCAACTTATCTGATTTCAAGACTTAGTATAAAGTTACAGGAATGAAGACAGAATGGTATTGGCATCAAAGTATACATAATATACATATATCAATGAACAAAGATAAATAAAATTTAGAATCCAGAAAAAGACCCACAAATATATGCTCTAATGAACGTCAAAAACGTGACAGGCAAATTAATTGGGAAAGGACAGATTTTTAAACAAATGGAGCTTGGATAAATATCCATACAGAACAAAATGAATTTACATCCTTACCTCACACCGTTAAAAAAAAAAAAAAAAAAAAACTTAACTCAAAATGACTTTTAGGCCAAAACATAAGAACTAAAGCTATAAAATTTCTAGAGGAAACCTAGAAAAGAACAACTTTGTAACCTTGAATTAGACATGAATTATAAACACGTAGGCTTTGATACTTTTGACTTTATGGAAAAACTTCTGCCTTTCAAAATCCACAGTGGATAAACTATTTGAGATGTTAAAATATATATAATATCTGTCATCTGTCTGATTGAGGAGCTGTATCTAGAACATACAAAGACCATTTTCAACCTATTAATAAAAAGACAATCTCAAAAAAGAAACAAAAATTTCAGAAGACACTTCACAAAATACTATAGTCATATCCCTCTGTATCTATGGGGTATTAGTTCTAGGATCTGTCGTGGATACAAAAATCTGGGATGTTCAAGTTACTGATACAAAATAATGTTATATTCGTGTATGCCATACTGTCAGTCTAAATTATTAGAAACAAACAATTAGAGCAATATATTCTAATACAATGATTGTATTTGGGAGCAAGCAGAAACAATTATAATCTAGGATGCACAACTTTAGCAAGCCACGTATGCATCCAAAGAGGCAAGGATAAAGGGAATCTTTTTTTAGAAAAAGGAGAAGTCCATATAAGCTGCTTGGAAACAGAGTTCGTTGGTTCTGGAGGCTCAAAGCCAGAGTTGGCATCATTTCATTGGTGAAGATATCATTACTGAGTAAATGTTCTTTTGAAAGCGTCTTATTTGAATTGCTGCAGTCCTAAAGAATGTCTAGTAATGAACCTTGTCATAGAAATATGTGCATGCATGTGAAATGCATAAGCCACATAAAGCATATTTATGCATGAAGGATGTGAGATTATTTCCTGTGGGGTTATTTTTAAAAGTTCTTGAAACAGTTTTTATCTTTAGACTTGCAAGCATGAGCTCTTCTCCTTCATGCTCTCCCAACCCTACTTTGTCTGGGTCTGACTAGTGTGACTTATCCTAATAGCTGCAACTTTCACACTGTGCACATCTCCAGTATAAATCATCTCTAGATTACTTATAATATCTAGTACAATGTAAACGCTAGGTAAATAGTTATTATGCAGTATTGTTTAGGGAATAATGACAAGGAAAAAAGTGTGTACATGTTCGGTATAGATGCAATAATTTTTCCCAGAGTATTTTCTTTTCTTTCTTTCTTTTTTTTTTTTTTTTTGAGACCGAGTCTCTCTCTGTGACCCAGGCTGGAGTGCAATGGCGCAATCTGGGCTCACTGCAAGCTCCGCCTCCTGGGTTTCACGCCATTCTCCTGCCTCAGCCTCTGAGTAGCTGGGACTACAGGCACCCGCCACCATGCCCGGCTAATTTTTTTGTATTTTTAGTAGAGACGGGGTTTCACCGTGTTAGCTAGGATGGTCTCGATCTCCTGACCTTGTGATCCTCCTGCCTCAGCCTCCCAAAGTGCTGGGATTACAGGGGTGAGCCACTGCCCCTGGCCCCCACAGTATTTTCTATCCATGGCCGGTTGAATTCAGGAATGTGAAACCCATGCATACGAAGGCCCAATGGCGTATTTGTTGAGTTACCTAGTATTTGTAGTTGTCAATTAGGACAACAAGGCAAACTGAAAGTAATAATCAAGTCTCTATTTACTGTGACTGTGAATACCAGAGTAAAGAAAAAGTTCCAGGTCTGCGTGTTCTTTTTTTTTCCCCAGAAAATGGTATCAGGTAAGGGTCAAAGGGCACACAGAACAGATGGGAGAGAATCATCCCTTTGCCAAGGAAGTCTTAACAAAACTGTCCTGCTCTTTTTTTTTTTTTTTTTTTTTTTATGAGATGGAGTCTCACTTTGTCACCAAGCTGGAGTGCAGTGGGGCGATCTCGGCTCACCACAATCTCTGCCTCCCAGATTCAAGTGATTCTCCTGCCTCAGCCTCCTGAGTAGCTGGGATTACAAGTGTGCACCACCATGCCCAGCTGCCCAGCTAATTTCTGTATTTTTAGTCAAGACGGAGTTTCACCAAGTTGCCCAGGCTGTTCTCAAACTCCAACCCTCAGGTGATTCACTCACCTCGGCCTTTCAAAGTGCTGGGATTACAGGCATGAGTCACCCTGCCTGGCCAGTGTCCTGCCTTTTTATGGACCTTAGGGGGCTAGGAAGAAGGAAACTGGAAGGGTGTGGAGTGGAAAACTGCTGAGTCAGAGTGGCAAAAAGTGCCCTAGCCAACCTAATTAGGAGAGCTTATGCAGGCAAAAGGAGGCATCTGAGCTAGAGATGTAGATATACATAAGTGCAAGGCCAGCTAGAGTGGCCCGAGTTCTTCACTGCAGCTTTTCCTAGAAAACTACAATGTACTGACTGTGCACCAACACCAAGTTTGATTGGGAAGGGCAGCTTTCTCCCCATAAGGCTTGAGAGGCAAAGTTTGGAATTACCTATGGTTGAGCTTATAAAATTGTGTATAGTATTTTCACCTGGAGCCAGGATACTACTACAAATAACAAATATGCACTGGAAAAAGCACTCAATTCTAATACTCCTTTACAAGTGCAATTTAAAATGAAATTATTCTACTGATATTGCTTCATTAAAATGATAATGTTAAAACAGTGTGGCAGTACTAGGTGCATTGCAATGTAAGGATGTGGCGTAAATAAAACTCACACATTGCTTGATGGGAATTCGAAATGGTATGGTTTCTATGAAAGACAGTGGCAATTTCTTATTCTATTAATAGTTTACTCAATGTATGACTCATTAATGAAACTTCTATTTATTTAACTAAGATAAAGAAAATTTAAGTCTACAAAAATATTTGTATGTGAATGTTCACAGCAGTTTTAAACATAATAGACTGAAATTTAAAATAACACAAACATTAATTTAACTTATCTTAGGAAATAAGCATATCATAAGTCATGCTTCCACAAATAAGAATCTCCCTTGCCTCTAATATGCAGGTGAGTGATTTAGGATATATTAGAGCTGTACAAATATAAGACTTTGATCCAGAAAAAAAAACTGACATGTAATCTGTTTTTCTCAGGCATAAGTGGTAGGAATGTCATTTGGTTTTAGGGAGTCATTGGTGGTTGGGAAGAAAACTAAAGTATTTTTGGTGAACCATCATTATCATTAGTACCATTGCAGCTAAGTTAGGTTCTGACACTTAATATTTGGTAATTCTAAGAGCAACCCTTTCTTCATAAGGTCAATTCTATTCCATTTGTTTAGGACAACTTCATGGGAATTAGACATGTGCAGTCCCACAGGACACTGTGCTCAGAAGGACCCCACTCCTGGTTTAATGTCTTGCTCTTACCATTTTGAATTCTTAATGATTTTTATCTTTGAACCTATGTTTCATAACTGAAGTATAATGAGACAATGGAATATGCATGCGAGCAGAGTAGATATGTGCAATATTCATTTCTACCACTGTTTCTTGTTTCCCCATTCACATAGAATGTTTGCAATGCCCCCATTTGCACAGAACCCTAATAGACCACAGATGATTTGATGTTCAGAGAGACTCAAAGGGAGTACAAGGTAAGCATGTTAAGCTTCACAACTGATTATGTGTTGTTGGTAACAGTCAAGAGGCCACACTTCCCATTTGAACTAGAACTTACTTCAAACATCAAAAGATGGCAATGGACTTTTAAGAAACAAGAGCAACAAAGGAACATCACCTTAACTTGTTTTACTCCCCTGCATTCATCAGCTATTTACACCTAAAATAATAACACAGAAGGAAAGGGAAAGATAGTGAAACCTGTAATTCCTGATCTTTAAGTCCTTCCCTCACTCAGCAATAAATCAAAAGTGGAGAGTATTGGCAGAATGAGTGTCAATAAAAAATTTTACTAAAATGCCAACAGTTCGCTGTAAGTCCTGCTGCCTGCTGCACAGAAACCCAATCACTGAGGCAACAAGTATTGCCAGGAAAGACGTGTGACAGCCAAGGAGAACAGGAAATCAGTTTCAAATCCATTTATCTGACCAACTAAAATGAGAGGTTTATAGAGCAGGAAAGAAATGTAACTACATAGGGAAAACCAGAATTAGGGAGGGGTAAGGAAGGGGAATTAGTCAACACAAAACAAGGGGTCAGTGAGGCAATCATGATGGGTGAGGGATCTGGTGTCTCATTATCCATATGTGATAATCTGGTGAATTTCACTTCTTAATACCACCTGGGAGGCCTGATGGTTGGTTTCCTGAGAAAGAAACCCGTATAAGACAAATGTAACATGATCAAGTTTTAAGACTGGGAGGGTCAAGTTCTATGTTTACTCAAAAGAAACCGCAAACATCAGTTCTATGAGACAAAATTGGGCTGGTTTCAAAAGCAGTTGATTTGGTTTTGTGCAGTATTTCCACTTTTATGCTAAGAACGAAATACACATGTAGAAGCTGTAAAATAGAGATTGTGGAACTTTAGTGCCTCTGCCTACTAATGAAATATTCTTACATTTGCACCTAAAATGGCTATTGGATGTTACAAAGATAAATGTTAAAATTTATGTTCATATATTACATTTTCATGTTTATTTCTTCAGAGTGACATGAAGTAACAAATAAAAAACAACATGAGAAGAGAGACTACCAAAGAATGAAAAAACTTTGTGTTTTATCTTTTTAACAGCACAATTTTTTTGTACTGTTTGAACAAGGGGCTGCACGGGATACTTTTGCCCTGGGCCCTGCAAATTGAACTACTAGCCCTGATTTGGGGGGACATTTTTGTAAACCTAACAATCTATTTCCATAGACCTTATAAATTCTGTGAAGTACCTAAACTTCCTTTATTAATCCCTTTCATTTAAAAATAAAGAGAATGACATCACTTGTTTTGGCAGCTAAGAACTCTCATTGCATATATAAAGTAAAATACAAATCTGGTATATAAATATCTATTCTAAACTGTATGAGTGTGAGAGAATCTTGGAAAAAATGATATAAAATGTTCAGTGTTGGTGTTATATAAAATGAAAGGATCATATTTCAGTTACTAATTAAATTGGTTTTTATTTTTTCACCCCTCATTATAGCACTTTAATATCAGTATAACTTCAGCTAAACATTCAAAAGGTCCACAGTTATAATTTTAACAACATATAAGAACATTGCCAATATAAATTTCTCTCACTGAAGGCTTCTATGAAAGTGCTAATTTCTAAATCAATTATGTCATCTTTCTTTTAAACTTCCCACTATGGAATGCAAATGTTGAATAATATTCTATTATTAAAAATGTTAGCACAATAGGTTCATGATGCTCTATCATTTGTTGCTTTTAGTAATATGATGTCATTATCTTTATCTATAAAAACTAAAAGAGAAATTCTAAGAAAATAATAATTAACATTTCAACTTTGACAAAACTATGCCTTATATTTATCTCATTTTTCTGCAAATCTTTAAAAGGCACTATTCTCTGATAACATTTCTCCAGTGATATGTATACATTTGAGAGAAAAAACTCACACAAATTCTTTTTACAAAGCTATACTCAGATAATTAAATATATTATCTGGTTCTAATTGGTAGAGATCGAAAGTGTTTAATAGCAGAATCTAACAAATGACCAAAAGGCAGATAAATTGACTGGTCTCATATCTATATCTTGCCATTATAGTTACTCTAAAAATGTATTTTCCTGCTTTTTTCGTGATTTCAAAATCAATTTTATGACAGTGGTCTCTTTTAAAGTCGGTTTGCTATGAGCAGCATTCACATAAATTATGTGCACTTGATTTGACAGTATTATTGAAGTTCTTGTATTTTTAAAGTCTTTTCAGACTACATTGATTTGAAATACGTTCTCAAGAGTAGAGAGTGATAGTAACAAACAATCATATACCTAAATAAAAAATAAGGTAGAAACTCATAAATATCATAAATATCATATCATAAATATCATGAAAGGAAATTATTTACCCCTTAGGACTTTTTTGTTTTAAATACTAATTTATATAAAGATTTCATAAATTATACTTTTTTGCCTAAGTTGATTAAAAAGCTTCTACTTAAATTTTTGCCTTTTTAGGTTGATTTGTGATATTCGAAAATTTGACTTCATGAATGATTGGGTCTATGCATAGAAAGTTTTTAACTATATAGTTCATATTAATTACAGTTTCCAACTCATGATTCAATTAATAATTTTTCAACTTTATGATGTTGCAAAAGTTATACGCATTCAGTAGAAACCAAACTTTGAGTACCCACCCATACAACCATTCTGTTTTTTACTTTCAATATAGTATTCAATAAGTTGCGTGAACTATTCAACACTTTATTATAGATTAGGCTTTGTGTTCATGATTTGGTCCGTGTAAGTATTCTGAGCGTGTTTAAGGTTGGCTAGGCTAAGCTATTATGTTCTGTAGGTTAAGTGTATTAAATGCATTTTCAACTTACAATATTTTCAGTTGGCGATGTTTATTAGAATGTAACCCTATTACAAGTCAAGGAGCATCTGTATAGGTAGAAAATTCTCTCTCAATGTCATTAAAATATATCTGTAACAAAATTATTTTAAAATCATATGTTAAACCATTTATATTCCTTTTAATATCATTTATAATTTGGAGTTTTTATATGCTATAACAAATAATTTGAATATAAAAGATGATCTAAGCTAAAAAATACATATTATATATTTCTATATTATTCTAGAAACATTTCAATACCTTAAAAAGAAACAAATACAAATTGAAATCACATAATTACATAACATTTAAGTGAAAAATACAATGTTCCCTTTGGAAAATAACAATGGAGATGTTTTTCTATCCATTTAAAATTTGTAAAATATTTCCTGAAACACATGAAAAGCTAATCCAAGTGGACAATGACCTCAGGTCTTTATTTTCAACTAGTAGGAAGGTCATTCCTGTGTAGTTCCTGTGTTCTCTTCCTTGTTGAATTGCATAAGTTCAAGGGAAGCAAACAATTTGATTTAGTGTTTCCTACTTTTAGAATTAACATTATTTCCCAGTTTGGAAAGATCACTTTGTTGCTGGAAATAAAAATAAGAAGAAGAGTTTTCAGCAGCCTGATTTCATGGTTATCCAACTCTTCAATTTACTCCCATCATCCAGCCTTATGTAACTGCCATTTTCTTCCTCAAAAGTCAGACTTTCACTCACATTTGATTGCATAGTTATCAATGTAATAGGTACTAATTGAACATTTACTTGGAGGATTTTTAAAATAATGTGAAAGAGTATTTCTATCCTTAGTAATCTTATACAGTTACTGAAAACAAAAAGAGTAGACCAACATTTTACCTAGCAATATTTAGGAACATAACGTTCTCTACAAATTATGTTAGGTTTTAAAAGAAAGGGTAGATAACAAAGGTTAGATAAATAGTTATTAAAGACACTGCAGTTAGATAGTTTTATTGTCTTAGATCTACACTCAACAGATTTTGAAGTGTACAATACAAAATTGTTTTCTGCAGGCACAATGTTTATACATCAGATATCTAAAACTTATACACCTTGCATAATGTACATTTTATATAAATTAATTGGTAAGTCCCCATTTTCTTCTCCACTGATTCCTTACAATCACCATTCTACTCTTTGCTTCTATGAGTTTGACTATTTTAGATAGGTCATATAACTGGAATCTTCCAGTGTTTGTCCTTTTGTGACTGACATTTCACTTAGCATAAAGTCCTAAATTTTATCCATGTTGCTACAGGGTTTAATTCTTCTTTAAGGCTCAATAATATTCCATTGTATGTATTGACCCTTCTTTTATCAATTTATCTGTCAATGAACATTTAGGTTGTTTCTACATCTTAGCTGTTGTGAATAGCACTGCAATGAACATGAGAGTGTTAATATTTATTTGAGATCCAGATTTCAAATACTTTGAATCAACACCCAGGAGTGAAATTGCTAGACCATTTGGTAGTTCTATTTTTAAATTATGTTTAGGAACCTCCATACTGTTTTCCGTAGCAGGTGTGCCATTTTGCATTCCCACCAACAGTGCGCAAGCATTTCTTTTTCTCCATATCATCACTAGCATTTGCTTTTTCACTCTGATATTCATTCTAATAGGTGTGACATGATGTCTCATTGTGGTTTTCAGTTTCATTTCTCTGTTGGGTAAAACACCTAAATATATAAAACAAACATTGACAGAACTGAAGGGAAAAATAGTAATGTAATACTAGGGGACTTCAATAACCTACTATTAATAATGGTTAGATTCACCCAACAAAGAATCAACAAAGAAACATTGGACTTGAAAATACTATAGACTAAATGGGCATGACAGACAGACGAAACTTTTAACCCAACAACCACAGAATATACATTCTTCTCAAGGGCACATGAAACATTCTGCAGCATAGATAGCATGTTATGTCACAAAGCAAGTCTTACCAAATTGAAATCATACCAGGTATCTTTTCTAACCACAATGGAATAAATTAGAAATCAATTGCAGAAGGAAAACTAGAGAATTCATAAACAGGTTAAAACTAAACAACATAGTTTTGAACAACCACTGAGTCAAACAAAAAATCAAAAGAGAATTAAGAAATAAATTGAGAGGGTGCGCCCAAGATAGCCAAATAGGAACAGCTCCAGCCTCCAGCTCCCAGCATGAGTGACACAGAAGACGGGTAATTTCTACATTTTCAACTGAGATACCAAGTTCATCTCACTGGGGCGTGTCGGACAGTTGGCACTGGTCTGCGGGTGCAGCCAGACCAGCAAGAGCTGAAGTAGGGTGAGGTATCACCTCACCTGGGAAGCACAAGGGAGAAGGGAATTCCTTTTCCTAGCCAAAGGAAAGTGAGACACACAACACCTGGAAAATCGGGTAACTCCGACCCTAATACTGCACTTTACCAAGGGTCTTAGCAAACGGTACACCAGGAGATTATATCCCACACCTGGCCCAGAGGGTCCCACACGCACAGAGCCTCCCTCATTGCTAGCACAGCAGTCTGAAATCTAAATGGAAGGCAGCAGCGAGGCTAGGGGAGGGGTGCCTGCCATTGCTGAGGCTTAAGTAGGTAAGCAAAGCCGTCAGGAAGCTCGAATTGGGTGGAGCCCACCACAGCTCAAGGAGGCCAGCCTGACTCTGTAGACTCCTCCTCTGGGGACAGGGCATAGCTAAACAAAAAGCAGCATAAACCTCAGCAGAGGTAAATGCCCCTGTCTGACAGCTTTGAAGAGAGTAGTGGATCTCCCAGCACGGAGGTTGAGATGGAGAATGGACAGCCTGCCTGCTCAAGTGGGTCCCTGACCCCTGAGTAGCCTAACTGAGAGACATCCCCCACTAGGTGCAGACCAACACCTCACACCTCCCATGGTGGGGTACACCCCTGAGACAAAGCTTCCAGAGCAAGAATCAGACAGCAACACTCACTGTTCAGCAATATTCTATCTTCTGCAGCCTCCACTGCTGATACCCAGGCAAACAGCATCTGGAGTGGACCTCAAGCAAACTCCAACAGACCTACAGCTGAGGGTTCTGACCTTTAGAAGGAAAACTAAGAAACAGGAAGAAAACCCACACCAAAACCCCATCAGTACGTCACCATCATCAAAGACCAAAGGCAGATAAAACCACAAAGATGGGGAAAAAGCAGTGCAGAAAAGCTGGAAATTCAAAAAATCAAAGCACATCTCCCCCTTCAAAGGAACACAGCTCATCACCAGCAATGTAACAAAGCTGGACGGAGAATGACTTTGACGAGTGGAGAGAAGAAGGCTTCAGTTAATCAAACTTCTCAGAGCTAAAGGAGGAACTACGTAACCAGCACAAACAAACTAAAAACCTTGAAAAAAGAATGGATGAATGGATAACTAGAATAATCAATGCAGAGAAGACCTTAAAAGAATTGATAGAGATGAAAACCATAACACAAGAACTACATGACTAATGCACAAGCTTCAGTAACTGACTCGATCAACTGGAAGAAAGATTGAAGATCAAATGAATGAAATGAAGCGAGAAGAGAAGTGTAGAGAAAAAAGAGTAAAAAGAAATGAATAAAGCCTCCAAGAAGTATGGGATTATGTGAAAAGACCAAATCTACGTCTGATTGGTGTGCCTAAAAGTGACGGGGAAAATGGAACCAAGTTGGAAAACACTCTGCAGGATATCATCCAGGAAAACTTCCCCAACCTAGTAAGGCAGGTCAACATTCAAATTCAGGAAATACAGAGAACGCCATAAAGATACTCCTTGAGAAGAGCAATTCCAAGACACATAATTTTCAGGTTTACCAAAGTTGAAATGAAGAAAAAAATGTTAAGGGCAGCCAGAGAGAAAGGTCGAGTTACCCACAAAGGGAAGCCCATCAGACTACCAGCAGATCTCTCAGCAGAAGCTCTACGAGCCAGAAGAGAGTGGGGGCCAATATTCAACATTCTTAAAGAAAAGAATTTTAAACCCAGAATTTCATATCCAGCCAAACTACATTTCATAAATGAAGGAGAAATAAAATCCTTTACAGAGAAGCAAATGCTTAGAAATTTTGTCAGCACCAGGCCTGCCCTACAAGAGATCCTGAAGGAACCACTAAACATGGAAAGGAACAACCAGTACCAGCCATTGCAAAAACATGTCAAAATGTAAAGACCATTGAGGCTAGGAAGAAACTGCATCAACTAGTGAGCAAAATAACCAGTTAATATCATAATGACAGGATCAAGTTCACACATAACAATATTAACCTTAAATGTAAATGGACTAAATGGTCCCATTAAAAGACACAGACTGGAAAATTGGATAAAGAGTCAAGACCCATCAGTTTGCTGTATTCAGGAGACCCATCTCACATGCAGAGACACACATAGGCTCAAAATAAAGGGGTGGAGGAAGATCTACCAAGCAAATGGAAAACAAAAAAAGCAGGGGTTGCAATCCTAGTCTCTGATAAAACAAACTTTAAACCAACAAAGATCAACAGAGATAAAGAAGGCCATTACATAATGGTAAAGGGATCAATTCATCAGGAAGAGCTAACTATCCTAAATATATACGCACCCAATACAGGACCACCCAGATTCATAAAGCAAGTCCTTAGAGACTTACAAAGACACTCAGACTACCATACAATAATAATGGAAGACTTTAAATCCCACTGTCAACATTAGACAGATCCATGAGACAGAAAGTTAACAAGGATAGCCAGGAATTGAACTCAACTCTGCACCAAGTGGACCTAATAGACATCTATAGAACTCTCCACCACAAATCAGCAGAATATACATTCTTCTCAGCACCACATCGCCCTTATTCCAAAATTGACCACATAGTTGGAAGTAAAGCACTCTTCAGCAAATATAAAAGAACAGAAATTATAACAAACTGTCTCTCAGATCACAGTGCAATCAAACTAGAACTCAGGACTAAGAAACTCAATCAAAACCACTCAATTACATGGAAGCTGAACAGCCTGCTCCTGAATGACTACTGGGTACATAATGAAATGAAGGCAGAAATAAAAATGATCTTTGAAACCAATGAGAACAAAGAAACAACATACTGGAATCTCTGGAACACATTTAAAGCAGTGTGTAGAGGGAAATTTATAGCACTAAATGCCCACAAGAGAAAGCAGGAAAGATCTAAAACTGACACTCTAACATCACAATTAAAGGAACTAGAGAAGCATGAGCAAACACATTCAAAAGCTAGCAGAAGGCAAGAAATAACTAAGATCAGAGCAGAACTGAAGGAGCTAGAGACACAAAAAACCTCCAAAAAAATCAATGAATCCAGGAGCTGGTTTTCTGAAAAGATCAATAAAATTGGCAGACTGCTAGCAAGACTAATAAAGAAGAAAAGAGAGAAGAATCAAATACACACAATAAAAAATGAAAAAGGGGATATCACCAGCGACCCCACAGAAATACAAACTACCATCAGAGAATACTATAAACACCTCTATGCAAATAAACTGGAAAATCTAGAAGAAATGGATAATTTCCTGGATGCTTACTCTCTCCCAACACTAAACCAGGAAGAAGTTGAATCCCTGAATAGACCAATAGTAGGCTCTGAAATCGAGGCAATAATTAATAGCCTACCAACCAAAAAAAGTGCAGGACCAGACGGATTCACAGCTGAATTCTACCAGAGGTACAAGGAGGAGTTGGTACCATTTCTTCTGAAACTATTCCAATCAATAGAAAAAGAGGGAATCCTCCATAACTGATTTTATGAGGCCAACATCATCCTGATACCAAAGCCTGGCAGAGACACAACAACAAAAGAGAATTTTAGACCAATATCCCTGATGAACATCGATGCAAAAATCCTCAATAAAATACTGGCAAACCGAATCCAGCAGCACATCGAAAAGCTTATCCACCATGATCAGGTGGGCTTCATCTCCAGGATGCGAGGCTGGTTCAACATACACAAATCAATAAGTGTAATCCAGCATATAAACAGAACCAAAGACAAAAACAGAACCAAAGACAAAAACCACATCTCAATAGATGCAGAAAAGGCCTTTGACAAAATTCAACAGCCCTTCATGCTAAAAATTCTCAATAAATTTGGTATTGATGGAATGTATCTCAAAATCATAAGAGCTATTTATGTCAAACCCACAGCCAATATCATACTGAATGAGCCAAAACTGGAAGCATTCCCTTTGAAAACTGGCACAAGAGAGGGATGCCCTCTCTCACCACTCCTATTCAACATAGTGTTGGAAGTTCTAGCTAGGACAATCAGGCAAGAGAAAGAAATCAAGGGTATTCATTTAGGAAAAGAAGAAGTCAAATTGTCCCTGTTTGCAGTGACATGATTGTATATTTAGAAAAACCCATTGTCTCAGCCCAAAATCTCCTTAAGCTGATCAGCAATTTCAGCAAAGTCTTAGGATACAAAACCAATGTGCAAAAATCATCAGCATTCTTATACACCAGTAACAGACAAACAGAGAGCCAAATCATGAGTGAACTCCCATTCACAATAGCTTCAAAGAGAATAAAATATCTAGGAATCCAACTTACAAGGGATGTAAAGGACCTCTTCAAGGAGAACTACAAAGCACTGCTCAGTGAAATAAAAGAGGACACAAACAAATGGAAGAACATACCATGCTCATGGATAGGAAGAATCAGTATTGTGGAAATGGCCATACTGCCCAAGTAATTTATAGATTCAATGCCATCCCCATTAAGCTACCAATGAGTTTCTTCACAGAATTGGAAAAAACTGCTTTAAAGTTCATATGGAACCAAAAAAGACCCCGCATTGCCAAGACAATCCTAAGCCAAAAGAACAAAGCTGGAGGCATCACTCTACCTGACTTCAAAATATACTACAAGGCTACAGTAACTAAAACAGCATGGTACTGGTACCAAAACAGAGATATAGACCAATGGAACAGAACAAAGCCCTCAGAAATAATACCACACATTTACAGCCATCTGATCTTTGACAAACCTAACAAAAACAAGAAATGGGGAAAGGATTCCCTATTCAATAAATAGTGCTGGGAAAATTGACTAGCCATAAGTAGAAAGCTGAAACTGGATCCTTTCCTTACTCCTTATACGAAAATTAATTCAAGATGGATTAGAGACTTAAATGTTAGACCTAATACCATAAAAACCCTAGAAGAAAACCTAGGTAATACCATTCAGGACATAGGCATGGGCAAGGACTTCATGTCTAAAATACCCAAAGCAATGGCAACAAAAGCCCAAATTGACAAATGGGATCTCATTAAACTAAAGAGCTTCTGCACAGCA
>NC_037672.1:172109157-172121020 GCF_003255815.1 Theropithecus gelada | reverse complement strand
ATGAAAAAATGCTCATCATCACTGGCCATCAGAGAAATGCAAATCAAAACCACAATGAGATACCATCTCACACCAGTTAGAATGGCGATCATTAAAAAGTCAGGAAACAACAGGTGCTGGAGAGGATGTGGAGAAATAGGAACACTTTTACACTGTTGGTGGGACTGTAAACTAGTTCAACCATTGTGGAAAACAGTGTGGAGATTTCTCAAGGATCTAGAACTAGAAATATCATTTGACCAAGCCATCCCATTACTGAGGATATACCCAAAGGATTATAAGTCATGCTGCTATAAAGAGACATGCACACGTATGTATATTGTGGCACTATTCACAATAGCAAAGACTTGGAATCAACCCAAATGTCCCTCAGTGACAGACTAGATTAAGAAAATGTGGCACCTATACACCATGGAATACTATGCAGCCATAAAAAAGGATGAGTTCGTGTCCTTTGTAGGGACATGGATGCAGCTGGAAACCATCATTCTCAGCACACTATCACAAGAACAGGAAACCAAATACCGCATGTTCTCACTCATAGGTGGGAATTGAACAATGAGATTACTTGGACACAGGAAGGGGATCATCACACACTGGGTCCTATTGTGGGGAGAGGGGTGGGAGAGATAGCATTAGGAGATACACCTAATGTAAATGACCAGTTAATGGGTGCAGCACACCAACATGGCACATGTATACATATGTAACAAACCTACACATTGTGCATATGTACCCTAGAACTTAAAGTATAATAAAAAAGAAAAATTAACAAAAAAAAAAAGAAAGAAAAAGAAATAAATTCAGACAAAAAAACAAAAACAAAAACCCAACCCAAACAGAATATACAAAATGTCTGGGATGCAACAAAAGCAATACTAAATGAGAATGTTACAGCAATCAATGCCTAGATTAAAAAATAAAAAATATCTTAGTTAAACAACCTCATCTTACATTCCGAGGAACTAACAAAATGACAAAGCAAATACAAACTTAGCAGAAAAAAGAAAATAATAATGATTAATAAATGAAACAGAATAGAAAAACAATAGAAAAAAGAAGCAAAACTCAGAGGGTTTTGTTGTTGTTGTTGTTTTGTCTTTTTAATTTTTTGAGGGAATAGGATCTTGCTCTGTCACCCAGACTGGCGTGCAGTGGCACCATCATGGCCCACTGCAGCCTTGAACTCATGGGCTCAAATTATCTCCCCACCTCAGTCCCGCAGTAGTTGAGACTACAAAGATGCACTGCCATATCCAGGTAATGTTTTTTTATTTTTTTGTGTGGAGACAAGGTCTCCCTATGTTGCTCAGGTCTCAAACTCTTAGCCTCAAGTGATTCTCCTGCCTCGGCCTTCCAAAGTGCTGGAACGACAGGACAATATCCCTGGTAGACATGCAAAATTCTTTAACAAAATAATAACAAACTAAATTCAATAGCACATTAAAAGGATCACACACTAAGGCTAAATGGGATTTATCCTTAGGACACAAGGGTGGTTTAACATACAAAAATCTATTAATTTGATACACCATTTTAACAGCGCAAAAGGTAAAAATTACCTACTCAAACCACTCCTATTCAGCATAGGAGTCAGGAAAGGAAAAGAAATAAAAGGCACCCAAAAAAATAAGCAAGAAGTAAAATTATCCCTGTTGGCAGATTATATGATATTATATATAGAAACCCCTAAGGAATCCATAAAAAAACTGCCAAAACTATATAATTTTAAATAACAGGTAAAAATGTATGCTGAATTGCCCATACTGAATTGGCAAAAGCTGGAAGCATTTCACTTGAAAACTGGCACAAGACCAGAATGCCCTCCCTCACCACTCCTATTCAACATAGTAATGGAAGTTCTGACCAAGGCAATTAGGCAACAGAAATAAATAAAGGGTATTCAAATTGGAAGAGAGGAAGCCAAATTGTCTCTATTTCAGATGACATGATCCTATATCTAGAAAATTCCATTGTCTCAGCTTAAAAGCTTCTTAAGCTGATAAACAACTTCAGCAAAGTCTCAGGATACAAAATCAATGTGCAAAAATTGTTAGCCTTCCTATACACCACCAATAGACTAACAGAGAGCCAGATCATGAATGAACTCCCATTCACAATTGCTACAAAGAGAATAAAATACCTAGGAATACAGCTAACAAGGGAGGTGAAGGACCTCTTTAAGGAAAATTATAAACCACTGTTCAAAGAAGTCAGAGAGGACACAAACAAATCGAAAAACATTCCATGCTCATATATAGGAAGATTCAATATCGTGAAAATGGCCATACTGCCCACAATAATTTATAGATTCAATTCTAATCCCCTTAAACTACCATCAACATTATTCACAGAATTAGAAAAAGCTATTTTAAAATTCATATGGAACTAAAAAGGAGCCGATATAGCCAAGACAATCCTAAGCAAAAAGAACAAAGCTGGTGAAATAACTCTACCTGACTTTAAACTATACTACAAGGCTACAGAAACCAAAGCAGCATGGTACTAGTACAAAAACAGACATATAGACCAATGGAACAGAATAGAGAACTCAGATATAATACTACACATCTAAAATCATCTGATCTTTGACAAATCTGACAAAAACAAGCAATGGGGAAAGGGCTCCCTATTTAATAAATGGTGCTAGGAGGACCTTCTAGTCATATGCAGAAAAGTGAAGCTGGACTCCTTCCTTACACCTTCTATAAAAATTAACTCAAGATGGATTAAAGACTTAAACATAAGAGCTAAAACCATAAAAATCATAGAAGAAAACCTAGGCAATACCATTCAGGACATAGGCATTGGCAGACTTCATAACTAAAAAAACAAAAGCAATTGCAACAAAAGCCAAAATTGACAACTGGGAATCTAATTAAACTAAAGAACTTAAACGTAAAATCTCAAACTATAAAAACTCTAGAAGATAAATCTGGGCAATACCATTCTGGACATAGGCATGGGCAAAGATTTCTTGACAAAAGTGGCAAAGCAATTTCAATGAAAGGAAAAATTGACAAATTGGATCTAAATAAACCAAAGAGTTTCTGCACAGCAAATGAAACTATCACTAGAGCAAACAGACAACTTACAGAATAAGAGAAAATTTTTGTAATCTATCCATCTGACAAAGTTCTAATAACTAGAGATACAAGGAGCTTAAATAAATTTATAAGACAGAGAATCTCATTAAAAAGTGGGCAAAGAACATGAACAGATGAACAGACACTTCTCAAAAGATGACATTTATGTGGTCAATAAATATGAAAAATGATCAATATCACTGATCATCAGAGAAATGCAAATCAAAACCACAATGAGATACCATCTCATGCCCTTCAGAATGGCGATTATTTAAAAAGTCAAGAAACAACAGATGTTGGTAAGGCTGTGGAGAGATAGGAACACTTCTACGCTGTTGGTGGTAATGTAAATTAGTTCAACCCTTATGGAAGACAATGTGGCAATTCCTCAAAGACCTAGAACCAGAAATACCGTTTGACTCAGCAGTCTCATTACTGGGTATATACCCAAAAGAATATAAATCATGCACACATATTTTTATTTCAGCACTTTTCACAATAACAAAGATATGGAACCAACACAAATGCCCATCAATGATAGGTTGGATAAAGACAATGTGGTACATATATACCATGGAACACTATGCAACCATAAAAAGGAATGAGATAATGTCCTTTCCAGGAACATGGATGAGACTGGATGCCATTATCCTCAGCAAACTAATGCAGGAACAGACAGTGAAACACTGCATGTTCTTACTTATAGTTCTTACTTACAGCATGGGAGCTGAACAATGAGAACACATGGAGATGGAGGGGAACAACACACACTGGAGACTGTTGGGCAGTGAGGAGCATGGGGAAAGCCTCAGGAAGAATACTTAATGCATGCTGGGCTTAATACTTAGGTGATGGGTTGATAGGTGCAGTAAACCATCATGGCACACGTTTTACTATGTGATGAATGTTCACATCCTGCACATGTACCCTGGAACTTAAAATAAAATAAAATTTTAAAAAACCCCACACCTCTGGGTGGGGAATTAAAATGCTAATGAGACATGCAATGTATGTACTAGCATGTACAACAGTAGCACATGTGCATCCAGGAGACCACCCACAACATACTTAACAACAATGCTCATTCCCATCTCTTCATGAATAATTATGAAAGACTCCCATAAAGAGAGTTTCCCCATGTCAGTGCTCTTTCGCTTTTGAGAAGCCTACTTCGATAAGCTGTCAGAGTGTACTTTCACTTTGTGATAAACTTCTTTACCTACTTTCACTTTTGACTCAATCTCAAATACTTTTATGCAACAGTTAAGAACCTTAATTGCCCCAATGACAACAAACTAAATTTGCTATGAGGAGTAATGAAACAAATATATTCAAAGCATATAGCACAAAGCTTCATTCAAGGTAAGAGCTCAACTGTTATTGGCCAGTCAGCTAAAAAATTATAAATATTTTTAAAAATAGTAATTTGTCTAAGGTCGTAATATGTTTTTCAGATATACTTAAAATAATTATTAATTTATAGATATTTTATTCTAAATTGATGCAGTTGATAAATAAGCATTTGTATACAACTCCTTAACAGAAAAACATGAGTGAAGTACCAGAGTCTGAGGTAAGATATGTCAGAGAAACTAAATGGTTCAGATTTTAGGATATCAGAAATTTTATTACAAGTTTCAGTTGAAATGCTATTAATTGGCCCGGCACAGTGGCTCACTTCTGTAATCATAGCACTTTGCAAGGCTGAGGCGGGCAGATCACTTGAGAACAGGAGTTCGAGACCAGCCTGGCCAACATGGCAAAATGCCATCTCTACTAACAATATAAAAATTAGCCAGGTGTGGTGGCATGCACCTGCAGTCCCATCTATTCAGGAGGCTGAGGCATGAGAATCTCTTGATCCTTGGAGGCAGAGGTTGCAGTGAGCCGAGATCATGTCACTGCCCTCCAGCCTGAATGAGAGAGCTAGACCCTGTCCCAGAAAAAAAAAAAAAGAGAAAGAAAAAGAAATGCTACTAATTAACATGCTTAGAATACATTATAAGATAGAAAAAATTAAAAATAAATACAAGCAAGAGTATAACATTCTTCTATCACACAGATTCTTAAATATTTAATGTAAATATACACTAAATTAACTACATTTCACATTATTTCAAATTCTAAGATTCATAAATACTATTCATAGAAGAAATCTCATGCCCATGGAATATTATTTTTCTAAATTTTAGTTTTGAAAGATTTCTGTGAGTAAAGAGATACCACTGGAGAATTGCCATGAACTCAATATAGATACTTAAAAGACTTTGTTCTGACTCAAAATTTGTGTATCTTTCTTATTTTCAATGTTATAGCCTTTCCAGTACCAGTTTCACTGACTAAGATCCAATGTAATACTTTTCTCAGAAAGAATTAGATTTTTTTAATGTCCTATAGATTGAGATGTCTTATGTACTAAATACTTTGGCCCCTATACTTTGTTTAGTCAATTTCTACTTCTGGGTGTACGCAGTCCTGAGTAATAATTCTCTAAAATTATTTATCTATGTTTAATTTGGATAGCAGTACATTATTCTGTTAAACTAAATTTGGTCTGAGGATGCCTTCGTATTTTGAGTTCTTATGTAAAAACTGCAACCTAACTTAGTACATAAACTAACTGAAAGCCTACTTTAGGACTATACTTTTGTAACAAATAGCTGAGTCTCAGCCAATCATAGTAGCTAAGCTTAGGTCAAGCACAGGTGGCCAACTGATCAGACCATGTTCAAATAAGGCAAACACGGAGCTGTAACTAACCAAGTTGTTTCTCTACCTCGTGTTTTGTTTTCTGTTCATGAATGCTGCCAGCCCATGTTGTGGAGCAGAATTCCCTGAAACTCTTCTTGTTCTGAGGACTGCCTGATTGACAAAGTGTTCTTTGCTCAATTAAACTCTTAAATTTAATTCATCTAAATTTTTTCTTTTAATGATTTCTTATATGTTAACATAATAAAAGTCAACTGGTTTGGGATTCAATATTTATTATTTGGTTAAATAGGGTTTTAAATGATAAAGTAAAATAAGCATATGTAAGAAGAATAAAGTATAAAAAGGAAAGTAAATCATTCTTTTCTTCCAGATTTCTATCTGCTTTCTCACAGAGGCAGCCATTAATATCTACGTATCTTTTCAAAATAATTATAATTACTTAAAGCCTATAAATATTCTCTTCTTCACATAATTAAAATAGTTTTATTTATGTCGTGATGCAGTCTCATGCATACATTAGACTTTTAACTAAAAATGAAGATTGATTTTTTTTTTCTCACAATCTTGTCTGATTTTTTCCAAAAAGACATGGAATATATATTTTTTAACTTAGTCTCCTTAGATAACATAAGCAGTCTGTCTTTGAGACATTAGAGGAAAAGTAAATATACTTTTTTAAAGTTAAGAAAATAATGACAAATTACTTCACTACTTTGATTGATTTCAAGAGTTTTTACATAATGTCTTGCTTGGACCATTTTTCTTAAAGCAATCACAGCTTTGTGTGCTCCTGTGCTTGCAACAATCCACTGCTGGCACATCTTTAATGAAAACATTATCCGTTACAGAGCAGAGATTAAATGTAAGAGTGTGTAATTGGTTTTCTAGCAGACCAAGATCATTAACGTGAAAGACATTTGAATAAGCATTACTGGAAAGGTTTCGCACTACTGGACATTGATCAAAAGCAAAATGATCACTGGGAATGGTAGAATGAGTGTGAAGGGAAGTGGAAAATGGCTAAAGTTGTTTGAGTATGCTAAGTGATTAAAGAAACTTTTTTTAAAAAAGATGTCTTCACTATCAGCTATAGGATTGACTAACTTATCGTTGTGTCCTTTGGTTAAACAAATAAACAAAAATATTTTCATTACCCAGGTACTTCAACATAAAAGTAACTGTATGGCTAAAATCTACATGAACTTTTTTTTTTTTTTAATTTTATTTGCTAGAGATTATTGGCCAGGAGATGAAAGTAATGACCATGTAATTTCCATGAAATTCAAATATTTGTGTGAAAAATAATTTCAGTGAAATTTTATTTGGAGTTCATAATGTGAAAGTCATGTACCAATTTAGTTATTTTAAAATAAATTAACATTATTAAATACATTAATTGGCACTAAGAAAAACTAGAACTGTACAAAGAAGTGAAATATTTCATAATGTTTTTATATTGTAATTTTACCAAAAGCTATAATTAATAAAATGGTCCCAATTTAAATGCAGATAGTGCTAGATGACATTCATATCTTGCACTTCAGTTTAAGAAAAATTAGAACACAGAAAGATTAAAATAAAATTAATAAGAAAGCAAAACTTCTCATTACAGTAGCCTTAAAATATATTTCAAAAAAGAAAAACAATGATTATTTCTCTCTTTCAAGGAAAAGCAGTTTATTATAGCACAGTCAATTTAGTATGGGATTACAACCAATTAAGGAAGGTTCTTCCTGATACTGATGGTAATTCTATACTATAATTTTATAAAATGTTCCTAGTTATATAACTCTTCCTGATATAGTTTCTCATTTTTTCTCATTTCATCTCCAATACATTGGTCTCCTAACATCCCAAGATGAAAGATTAATAAGAAACTGGGACACACTTCACTCAATTTTCTAAATTTTCAAAAGAAATAATGTAATATTTTACTTACTTTTTAATCAAGCTAACTTAGGTATTCTAACTTACCTGCAAACTGAATTAAGTTTGCAAAAAAAATGAAAACAAAATTAAATTTTCATGGCATGAACATTCTAAATATATTTGCAAATTCTTTGGCCCTTCATTTGTACATAATTGAAATTTTAGTCATCTTTCCCGGAATAAGAACTGATATTATTGACTCACTACTGATGAATAGAATGCTATTAAAGAATAGAGCTTCTAGGAATCATAAGGTGGTTGTCTCCCAGCAGTCTCACCATGAACCCAATAGAATAGTCACTATGACTTTTGTTTAATGAAACAGATTAAAAATAGGTACATCAGAAGTCAATACTTTTGTTTTAGGAATTGATATCGTTTTGTACTGAAAGAGAGAGCAAATACACAATGAAAACAGACAATTAGACCCCCAAACATCCATGGGTAGAGACAGGCTGGAAAGTCTACAGCATGGAAAACATGACGTATGTTTTATAGAACAGGAAGAATGACTCAGAAGGGGAAATCAATGCTCAACCAATGTTTATTGACTATCTATCATGGAAGTAGACTAAAATTTGAGCATGAAAAGATTTATAGTTCATGCATTTTAAATCCTAACTATAGCAATCCTTTATATGCTTTATACTGTCTTATTTCATGTGTCCTGAGACCACTGTAATAAAATTTCTGCATGATAAATTCCAAAATATTTTCACTTCATAAAAGTCTCTAAGAAACAGAAGTCATTCCAATAAAATGTAGTTTATAAAATTATTTAGCAAATCATTTCTGGAAATTCAGCTCTGAAATGCATTCCTGTACATTGACCATAGAGTTCACTGATAATATATATGTATTAATCCTCCAGAAAACCCTTAGAATACAGTTGAAAAGCACTTTTAATTAAATGAGAATGAAGATGTCTTAGAAGATCTTCAAGAGGAGAAGCTGAGTAACTCTGGGTCCCTCAAAAGTGTTTTCCATTGCCCACAAGCTGTTAGAAAAACTTAATATGCAAAATAAATTCAATGACCAATAATGCAGCTTAGGAAGCAGCTCTGCATAGTAAGACTCCCTGTTATTACATCCCAATGCTTAGTGCCACATTAAGGGTACTGAAGTAAAAGAAGTAAATACATAAAAATCAAACCTCAATGCAAATAAGCCTAAACACTGATCCTTATGACTGTCAAATCACAGCAACCTTCTATGCACACCAACTCACCCATACTTACCCTCCTATACTTCCTCCAAGGTTAAATGCATAATAATAGGATAGTGAAGTAAGAGTTTCAGAAATATAAAGAGGACTTCACTGGACAAGGTCTCCTATTGCCCACAGTGTCTATTCTGGCACTACAACAATAGTCAGGATCCATGTCCCAAAGGAACTTGCTCTCACAGATTCAAAATAGACTCTCTCTCTCTCTACATATATATATATATATATATATATATATATATATATATATATATATTCACTAGCATACATTTTAAAAATAAATGTATAAAATTATGGGATACAGTGTGATGTTTTGATATATTTGTATACAGGGTGGTATGATTAATCAAACTAATTAGCATACCCATCACTTTGTATGCTTCTCATTTTTGTGGTGAGAACATTTAAAAGATATTCTTCTAGCAATTTTGAAATACACAATACATTTGTATTAACTATAATCACCATGATGTGCAATAGACTTCAATAATTCATTTTTCCTGTCTATCTGAAAATTTGTACCATTTGGTCAATATCTCCCCAAACTTTGAAAACTACTGTTCTACTCTCCAGTTCTATAAGTTTCACTTTTTCGATTACACATATAAGTGAGATAAACCATACATCTGGCAAAGGGTTAATATCCAAACTAAAGAACTCATACAACTCAATAGCAAGGAAAAAAATCCAACTGAGAAATTAGCCAACGGTTTAAATAGACACTCCTCGAAAGAAAACATATCGCTGGGCGCGGTGACTCACGCCTGTAATCCCAGCACTTTGGGAGGCGAAGGCAGGTGGTCTGGAGTTCGAGACCAGTCTGACCAACATGGAGAAACCCTGTCTCTACTAAAACTAGAAAATTAGCTGGGCATGGTGGTGTATGCCTGCAATTCCAGCTACTCAGGAGGCTGAGGCAGGAGAATCACCTGAACCCAGGAGGTGGAGGTTGCAGTGAGCTGAGATCATGCCATTGCACTCCAGCCTGGGCAACAAGAGCGAAACTCTGTCTCAAAAAAAAACAAAAACAACCCTGGTTTATTTAAAATGCTTACCATCACTAATCACCACAGAAAAGCAAATTAAAGTTGCAAAACAAGGTATCACTTCACACCTGTTAGAATGGCTCCAAGCAAAAAGGTGAAAGTTAACAAGTGTTGGTGAGGATGTGAAGAAAAGGGAGCCCTGATACACTGTTAGTGAGAATGTAAATCCATAAAATTATTATGGAGAACATTATGCAGGTTTCTCAAAAAACTAAAAATATAATTAGCCAGTAATCTAGCAATACCACTTCTGGATATTTATCCAAAAGAATTGAAATCAGTATGTTAAAGAGATACCTGCAGTCCAATGATCATTGAGGCATTATTCACATTAGCCAAGATATGGAAACAAACTAAGGGTCTATCAATCAATGAATGCATAAAGAGAATGTGGTATGTGTATGCAATGTACTATTCAGTCTTGATAAAGAAGGAAATTCTGTCACTTGCAACCACATGAATGAACTTGGAGAACACTAGGCTAAGTGAAATAAGTCAGGCACAGATATACATGTGCATTTTCTTGTCCTTTCTTATCAGACTCATGATTCTTTTTCTCTGCCAGGACCCGTTCTCTTGTCAGTTACCCATTTCTATTCTAAACTTCCACACTTGCATACAACTGAGCACATTAGTACACATCGGTGACAGTCTTTCTTACTATAAATGGTAGTTTTCAGAAAGACTTCCAAAAATATGTAGGAAAAACCTGTAAGTTCCAAACACTCCCAATTTAAAGCCATTTAAAGTGATTCAAAGGCATAGGAAGAGAACTGTAATTTCCTATATGTTTTATTCTATCAGTCTCAGAAGTCAAAAATCAGTAGGAAGAAGCTTGTAGAGTAAGTAGATTAAATGAAAACAGTGTTTTAATTTAATTGCCTTACCAAAATAACTTCATCATGGAACTCCACACATCCAATTAATATTTGTATGAATCACTTCAAAAAAACATAGAAAAAGTTTTAGAATGAAATATAGAGAAAGAATATTTTCAAAACTGTTAAATATATGACATTAAACACAAATGAGTGCTTGCTGTAGAACGCTAGCTTCCATAAACAAAGCAAAACGGGGCTAGGTCAAACATGTGTAATCATTCCTACTGAGATTACAAATGAGAACCGTTTCTCCTTCTCTCTTGTAGAAAAGTGGTTCAGAAAATTGAGAGAAGACATGGGTGTGGTCCTAATCAGTGTTCTTCCATGTAAATATATCAATCCACTAGAAGGGTGGTTTCCCCAGCTGTTTGCAATTAAGTGTGCCTTTATAGCATTAGTAGTGAAATTGTAAAGAAAAGAAAAGGAAATAAATTAAGAAGTGTTGTATGGCTACCTGGTTCAAACGAGAAAATGATAAGAGTAGAGGTATGTTTCAGGAAGTTGAATGTGTCAGGGGTAAAAATGTAAAATTAATAGAATTTGAGAAGGTTAAGGATGATATGAGGATGAGAAACAGTCAAGAGGTTGCTTCAATGCCCATTCTAGTAGTATGTCTCAGGTAACTGGTGACACTGTAGAAGCAGTGACCATAGTCAATGTTAGACCTCATACCATAAAAATCCTAGAAGAAAACCTAGGTAGTACCATTCAGGACATAGGCATGGGCAAAGACTTCATGTCTAAAACACCAAAAGCAACAGCAGCAAAAGCCAAAATTGACAAATGGGATCTCATTAAACTAAAGAGCTTCTGCACAGCAAAAGAAACTACCATCAGAGTGAACAGGCAACCTACAGAATGGGAGAAAATTTTTGCAATCTACTCATCTGACAAAGGGCTAATATCCAGAACCTACAAAGAACTCAAACAAATTTACAAGAAAAAAACAAACAACCCCATCAAAAAGTGGGCAAAGGATATGAA